>NW_006298676.1:42704-60091 GCF_000327345.1 Myotis davidii | reverse complement strand
GCCTCTTGCTTTCTCCTGTGCTGGGGAGAAAGGGGGAGGGGCGGGGTGAGGGGAGAGTAGCACCAGCGTGTGCGCATGGGGTGATTGTCATGGTTACGCTCTGACAAAACAAATGGCTCTGCTTCCTGCAGGCCACCTAAACAGCCATCGCAATGTGGGCATTGATCAAGCCGGCTGCCAGGCTGGGGTGCTGAGCCCTAGGTGCCCCCTCCAGCAGCTCTGGGGCAGGGAGGCAGTTGCTGGCACTCTGGACAGAGGGACTATTGGCCCAGACACGTGTTGCTTCTGGGGCAAGGTAAGGGCTGGTGCCGACTGTGTGGGGATGAGGGCCGGCAGCTGGGCTGTCCGGAGTGTGTGCGCGCAGGAAGGTGTATGTGTGGTGGATCTGTGTGCCTCTGCGGGCATGTGCGTGTGTGAGTGTGTGTGTGTGTGTGTGTACATTGTGTGCTTGCCCTCATGGAGAGGGGATCAGCAGAAGACGGCTCCGGGTGCTCCAGCATTAGAAGTGAAAGATAACACGACCACATGTTGCTGCTCGAATTCTCTCTCTCTCTCTCTCTCTCTCTCTCTCTCTCTCTCTCTCTCTCTCACTGCCCCCCACCTCTCTCTCTCTCTCTGTCTTTCTTTTCTGTGTGATTCTCTCTGCATCTCCTCCTCTCTCTCTCTCTCTCTCTCTTTCTCTCTCTGTCTCCCCCCTTTCTCTATCCCCCTTCCTGCCACCTGTTTCCACCACCTCCCAGTCCCCTATCTCCCGTTTGTCCTCCAGGGCCCCGGCGGTCAGGAGCTCTGCGAGCTGTTCACCCCTAGCTGACGGGCTCGTGCCCGCTGCCCTCCCGGTGCCCAGCGTGTGACTGTCCCCAAAGCCGCTGGCCAGTCGGCCAAGCGCCCTTCTCAGAGCCCCGAGTCCCCCGGCTCCTGCAGGTAAGCGGGGCTCCAGGAGGGAGAGGGGGTCCGCCGGAGGAGGGAGGAGGGCGGGAGGGCGAGGGGACCACCGCAGTGCAGCAGTGGCGTCTGCTAACACGTCAAGCCCCGGCTGGAAGTCCCGTCATAACATCTCCCGCAGCAGCTGCAACAGTTTCCTCCCTGGACTCCCTGGGCGATCCGCACCACAGCGCGCCTTAGCGCCGCAGACAGAGGCTGGGGGCAGGGGCATACCTCCTCCCTGTGCTCCTTCCCCCGGCCCCCAAGAGCAACAGGCACCCCCTTCCCTGTTCCTAGTCGCCTTTCTTTTGTGCCTTTTCGGAAGAAGACTGGGAGGAGGCAGAGCGCTCTTCCTCTCCTCCACGCTGGCTGGGGGGAGCCTTTCCTGGGATCAGCGGTCTGAGCCCAGCCAGGACGCTGCAGCTGGGCAGAGGCTCAGAGGGCACAGGGAACCCCAGGCCTCCTGCCCAGGGGTGGGGACAGAGGGCACGGAGGCTCCCTTGGCTAGCTGGACAAGAGGGAGTGTCACTGAGTGCTTGAAAAGTGTGCGGCATGTGTGTGTAGGGGTGTGTCCCGGAGGGTGGTGACATGCATGGAGTGAGCCACATGAGATGGTCAGGAGGACATGTGTAGATGTACTTACATGTTTAGGGGTGCATGTGTGGGATGCCCTGTGTCTGTGCCCATGTGAGCGCACACATGCACCTATGCAGGCCATTGTAGATTGAACTTGACCTAGAGGTGGCTGGGCAGGCTCCCCGGGGACTGACGTGGCAGCTGCATGCAGTCCCCTCGTCGCCCAGCCTCGGTTGGCTTCTGTCTCCAGGGACAGTGCTTTGGCTTTTTCCAATCCCAACCCATCCAGTGACGATCTAGGGACCAAGGGGAGGTGGGCACTGTGCCCTGAGGAGTGGCCCGCAGACACCACTGCTTCTCTGTCGTGAGATAGGCCGAGGCTCCTGCGCGGGGCTGGCTGGAGTTCTGAGCATCCTCCCAGCCCCAGGTAACGGGGTTTGTGGAAGACCAGCCTCCGGTCCTGGCCAGATGACCCTCCCGGGAGGGATGCCAACCATTGGCCAGTGGTTTGCTCCCCGGTGGGATGCACTGCTAGTGAGGATGACCTGGGCCCAGAGGGAAGAGTGGCCTTTCTGTCCCTCTGGTTCCTTTCCTTGTGTTCAGCTCTGAGTGAGCACCTGCACCGGCCAGTGGCCTCTCCTTACCACACATGTTGCTGATTGTGTTCCACAGGGAAAGGGACAATGCTGGGGGAACAGGGACAGTGGAAGAGGCACCCAGGGGCTTTAGGTCAGCGGCTCCTCTACCCTGGCCTTGGGCTCCTACTCAGGTTCAAGTTGTCCTGTCTGCTGGGTGAATGGGTCTCTCTTAGCACTACCCTCCAACTACATGTCCTGAGCAACCACTGGCCAAGCTGACAGCTTTCTTATGGTCACACAAGTGTCCCCAGTCCAGCCAGATTGGAAAGGGGGCTTGGGCCATGCCAAGCAGCGGGCTGGGGTCAGCACTTCACACACAGTACCTCCCTAGTCACCCTAACAATAGCCTGGGAAGGAAATCACCGCTTGACGTGCCCACTATGCAGAGGGCAAAACTGAGTTTCAAAGGTTTTCCAATGAGAAAGTGTTTGTTATGGAGGAGGCAAGGCAGGTCCCAGGAGCAGGAATCCGCTTCCTAGTCTGTCATGGTGCCACTCCGTGTCCAGGAGGGCACGGTACACGGGACTCTCTGATTCCCTGGGAGCCCCAGTGCAAGGGAGCCGTTCTGGAAGGGAAAGGCTACAGGCTGGATTCTACAATAGGCCTCCCTCTGCGCCATCATCTCCTCAGCTCCTCAGCAGTTGGGGAGTGGCGGGCTGGCGATACGGGCGAGGTCAAGCCACGTAGAGAACTGTTTAGTGTCTTTCAACGGGGCCACAGGGATGCTGGCAACTCAGCTGGGGGACCTCATCTGGCCAGTGTACCTCTGGAAAGGTGGGTGTAAGCTGAGCTTGTGTAAATGGAGTTCGATGTTCCCAGCGACGGGGGGCTCGTTTCTCAGGACCCTCAGAGGGCAGAGACTCCAGCGCTGGAACCTCATTGCCCCCTTGGGAACCCACATTGGTCTGCCTATCGGCCAGCACCATTTATGGATATTTAAACCACCTTCTCCTTAATGTTACACAACAAAGTCTCTCTTCAGAAACCCTACAGACAGCCCTTAATTGTCTGGAGTTTTCAAATTTGGATGTGGCTCTTTCCCCCTCCTTCAGTGGGTCCAGACATAGCCTCCCGGCTGCCTCAGAAGCCATGGGTGGCTGGGGCTGACTGTCCTCAAACTGAAAACTGAGAGACTGGGCATTTTCTGTTCTGATCATCCCCCCAACTCCCCACCCAAAAGGAGACTACAGCATCTCTAGGATAGAATCCCACAGGCTTTGGGCTGAAATAGAGGCACTTTGCCCACTACTAGATACTTTAGCTGAATCCATAGCCAAGGCCTATTCCCATCCCTGAAACATTCCATCCTATTCATTCCTCCATTCACCCACTCATCCATTCATTCAGCAAATGAGCCCATGCCATTCATCCATTCAGTTCATTGTTGAGCACCAGCTATAGACCAGACAGTGGAGACACAGAGCTCTCGTCTGGAGTTCTAGGAGCTGACAGCCCAGCTGGGTGGATGGGGAATAGGACTGACACAAGGCCTCAAGGCAGGGTCCTTATCCATCTGTTGACCTCTGTGGCCCAGCCTAGCAAGTGTCCGGCACACAGTAGGTGCCCCATATACTGTTGAATGGACATACCACACATGGATAATGAGATGGCTGACCTGAGAGGTGCCAACTGTGCTAGTGGGGGCAATCATACCTAGTACGGGACTCTGAGAAGGCTCCATGGAGTTGGTGGCATTTGAACCAGGCCTTGAAGGATGTATAAGAGCTCCTCCAGAGAGGGGTTTTGGGGTGGGGGTGGCAGAACCAGCAGCATCAAAGACATATGGAAGCAGGGAAGCCAGGCTTGTCTGGAGAAAGAACAAGTGGTCTTGACTGGCTGGAACATGGGTGTGTGCCTGCGGGGGGCGGGGTCAGGAACATGGATTTGTTTAGCTCTATCAGCTGGGTATGGGCCCAAGGGGAAGAGCTTTGAAAGAAGGAACCAGAATGTGAGAACCTCAGGATTCTAGAAGCCTAGAACAATTGGATCATCAGATCAGATCCAGAAATCCTGCCCCCACTTTGATGGGAGTGCTGGTACAGGTCAGTGAGCGAATGGTCCTTGGAGGACAGGCTCCCAGTGGGGGGTGCGACAGCATGGACTTCTAGTAGGGTAGGCGACAGGGAAAAGGATGAGGACCCCTAGCCCAAGGTAAGAAGGCAGAGCATCTGAGGAAATGAGCCAGAATTGCTTGGTGGGCTCAGTCTGCATCTGGTTCAGGTCTGGTTGAGCCCATTCAGCCCCCCAACTCTGTGGATACAATCTGGGGGGACCTGGACAGGATGAGGGTGAGAGGTCTCCAGAATGGCTTTCTAAGTGGAGGGAGGAGGTCTGCCACACTGTCTCTTGGACAACATTGGCAGATTCCATCTCCAAGGGCAGAATCAGAGGGTTACTGATATGGGCACTTCGGAAGAGAACCAAGGATCTTCCCGGCTCTGCTGACCTGGCAGCCTGCACAGGGGTCACGCAGCCCAGGAAGGGAGGGCCCATGGAAGAAGGCAGAGAAGAGAAGCCCTCAGCCCATCAGGATCCGCCCGGCTCCTGCCCACTCACTCAGCAGACATTCTCTCCTTTATCCTCTCAGTTTCCTAGGACCTGGGCACCATCTTGGTCCCATTTTACAGATGCAGAAGCCAAGGCACAAAGAGGTTAAGTTACTTGTTCAAGGTCACACAATATGCAAGTGGCAGAGCCCAGCCAAATAACTGACCCAAGGCCACCAGGAAGTGGCCATGAGGGACTCTGACCCCAGGCAGTACTCTAGATACAAGGGTCACTCAAACTTACCCCTTTCCAATCTCTTTCTGACACAAATATTCCTTGGCAAGCGGGGAGGGGGGCCCTCTCCTTGACCCCAGAAGCCCTGATGCTGGCATTCCCCTCCGCCAGCATGATGACTAAAGAACCAGGGCCCCTGCACTCTGTTTTCCCCGCCCCCTTTCCTGCATGTCCTTTATTGCATCTAAATCAGATCACACCACACCCGCTGCAGGTACCTGCTGATCCAGTCTTTGTTCTCAACCTAGAACACTGCACCCCAGGCAGTTTCATGGCCCAAACGGCACCCCAGACCACAGGCCTTGCCTGTGGAGTTGGAGAGCGGGCAGGGGCTGAGGGAGCTCAGGGTGCAATGAGGAAGCCCTGTGTCCCTAAGACCCACAACCCCAGTTCGTCAGGCTCCTGGTTCTCCCTCCTCCCCTCCATCACTCTCTCCTATGCTCAGCATAGATGGGGAAGCCACTGGGGAAGGGCAAGGGCAAGCTTGGAGGAAGGCTGCCTCCTGTCTCATCGAACCCGGCTACTCACCAGCTGTGAATACTGGGCTCTGGACTTCTCTGCCTGTCAGTTGCCCCACCTGGAAAGTGGAAGTGGGTATGAGCATTGGCAATGATTGTAAAGCATTAGGACCCGGAAGGTGCCCCCATTAAGAGTCCCTCCTCTGAGCTGCACCCTGTTCAGGAAGCTGGGATATGGGCCAAGAAGAAGGGGATGGACCTGCTGTTCTCACAGAGCTCACCGCACTGGGCAGTAGGGGAGACTAGCTGTTGCAGAAGGGCGGGTACCGTGCTTCATGATGTGGGATGTGACAGACAAGCGCTCATAGGCTGTGGAAGCCCTAGGGAGGGGCGTGTCTGATGGACCGGGGATCAGGGGAGGCTTCATGGAGGAGGTGACAGTGGAACTGGGCCTTGAATGGTGAACAGGACTTTGTAGCGTAGAGGAAGGCAACAAGCATCCTGTAAAAGGCTCAAGGATGGGAAAGAACCTGACCTGTTCAGGAAGGGTGCTGACATTCATTCCTTTATTTATTTCACTTTGTGAATATTTACTGAGCACCTACTACATGGCAGGCACTGTGCTGGGTACTTTACACATTTAATTCGATTTAGTCTTCACAGTGCCCCTGCCCTCACCCAGTTTTATAGATGAGGGGACTGGCATTCAGGGATGACATGACTCACGGTGAGTGAGGCAGAAAGTTATCCACCAGGATTCAAATCTAAGTTTGGCTCCAAAGAGGCCTGTCTGAAGGACAGCGATCATTGGGGATTTACAAGTTCTAGACCAGTAAGAAACAGTCGTAGTATTTAACATGGGAACCTCCTCGAACCTGTGTAGCACCCTCAGGGCTCAGGCTCAGCACAACATCTCATTCAAAGAAACACAGTCCGACACCCCACATCATTCAAAGCTTTCTTTGTGACTCTTAAAAAATATTGAATGGGGCCCAATTTGTAACTCAGGGCACCCCTTTCTAAAGAATCCTCTTTTCTCCCCAGTTCTCCCTGTGGCTGCTCTAAAGCTTCTAGTGGCCCCTCCATCCCCATGACCCCACCCCTCCTTCCTCGCAACCCATTCAGTCCCCTTTCTGTTTTCTCTCATCCCTCTAGCCCAGCGGTTCTCAACCTGTGGGTCGCGACCCCTTTGGGGGTCAAACGACCCTTTCACAGGGGTCGCCTAAGACCATCGGAAAACACATATATAATTACATATTGTTTTTGTGATTAATCACTATGCTTTAATGATGTTCAATTTGTAACAATGAAAATACATCCTGCATATCAGATATTTACATGACGATTCATAACAGTAGCAAAATTACAGTTATGAAGTAGCAACGAAAATAATTTTATGGTTGGGGGTCACCGTAACATGAGGAACTGTATGAAAGGGTCGCGGCATTAGGAGGGTTGAGAACCACTGCTCTAGCCCATTTTCCAGATTCGGCATCACATAAGTCAAGGACCTGGTGAAGACAGGTTGAGTGGCAGATTAGGGGAAGAAGGTGGGGAGGGGAACATGTGGTCCTACTGCGCTAAATTCAGCCCCTATCACCACGTCGGACCCGCTCACACCACTCCTGAGGCTGAGCCCTCACTTTCACACTGTCCTAGACACAGCCTTGGTGGTTTCTTCCCTGTCAAGTCTCTCCCGGGTGTTTCCTGTGGTCTAGTGCCCACTGGAGGCCCAGCCTGGGATGGTTGGAGGGCGGATGTTCAGCATTATTTGCTCTGGTCCCCATCTGTCACAGGGATGGCCCTGGGCTCCTCCCAGGAGAAAGCCCTACACAAGTGCCCCTTGTACCCCGATGTCCTTCAGACACCCCAAATTCATGTGTAAACCAAACACATCTCTTTTGAGGTCTCAGTATCCTCATCTACAAGGATAATACTGCACCTAAGATTGGTGTGGGGATTAAATGAGAAAAATTATGTGCCTGGCAAGTTTTTAATGTTCAACAAATTTCAGCTGCTCTTGCAATTCTTCCCCCCTCCCCAATCTCCTCTGCAGCTAGACTGTAAGCTCCCTAAGGACAGAGCGGTCTCGTCTTTCGTCCCCAGTGGCAAATTTCGGGCCTGGAAGGTATTCCGTGCTTATCAATGCTGGATGGATTGATGAAAATATGCATGAATTAGGCCCCAAAGAATGTCAAGTTTACTCTTCCTAAGAGGGCTGATACTGTTAAAGGGCTGGTTCCCAGGGCCTTTGCCCTGTATTATCAACATCACTCATCCAAGCACCACTCCCCAGCTCAGGGACGCCCCCAGGAAGCCTGGGGTGGGCACCAGGGGTAGAAGGAGAAGACTGGGTTAGATAAGTTGCCCTTGGAAACGCTCCACCCCAGGATGGACTGAACCTTAAGTCCAAGTTCGCCCCACATCTGGGTGCTCGTTGCCTGCAGCTGCCTTCCCCAATCAGCATTCGGGCCAGGAGTGAAGCAGGAGGAGGGAGGAGGGGTGGGGAGTGTGGGTGGCCCCAGGTGAGATTCAGGAAATGAGCTCCACCCTCTGGTTCTGACCCTGCCAGTAGCCAGGCTTTGCTGAGGCTTCCAGGACAGAGAACCCCCAGAGAAGGCAGCTGGGGGATCCAGCAGCTCCCCGCCTGCTCCTTATCTACCTCCTGTTGTCAGTCAGCCTGCGGGAGATAAGCCAGGGCTGAGAGCTGTCTGGGCCGGAGCCACAAAGGAGAACATAATTAAAAAGACACTGCTGGCGTGGCCGAGGGGGCGAGGATCCTGGTGGGACGTGAGGAGAGCCTGGAGGGAAGCGTTCCGACTTAGAGAAAAGACAGAGTAGTCAGCACTCATTGAACAGCCTTGCAAATAGGCTACCAGCCCACGGTAGCTTCAGCTGGCTCAGAGACGAAAACCCAGAGAGAGCCTGCCCTCCAACGGATATTCCACGCCCTTTGTTTGATTTCACTTCCCACTCCCACCCCACCCCTCACGGGGCAGTGGTCATCCAGGAGTGTCTCAGGAGCCCAACAGAGAATGGAACATCGCCCTAAGAAGTGCTCGGAAGTCTTTCCTGTTGGAATGAGGACGGTCATCCATCCTTTTATTCATTTAAGCAGCACTGAGGACACAGCGGGTAGATTGACTTCGTCAGAGGAGGAGGGGCTTGATGAGCTATTCCGTCCCCTCCTTTGGCAAAGGAACCATCTCAGCTCAGTCAGACCTGCATCCCTCACCTATGGCAGCTCAGAGGCTCTGGGGCTGACCGAGGGTGGGTCAGGCCAGGAGGGCATTGTCTGCCGGGAGAACGCCAGGCTGGACGGGGCTCTGATGGGCTCCAGCCCCACCTGTGCACCAGCCCACTGAGCAAATCCAGGCGGGTCCCCTGTCTTCAGGCCTCAGTTTCTCCACTGTGAAATGGGAAGAAACGGAACCACCACGTCTCTGCTAGTTCAGCGTTATCGGGGGTCACCGACGGGAAAGTGCTTGGGGAAAGGGAAGAGAATGAGGGGCCCACTGCCTGGGGGGTCTAACGTGAGCGAACTGGGCTGGTGGGGGGATGAGGGCCACCCTCACTTCCTGTCTCCCGCAGACCCTGAAGGCTGAGGAGCCAGCGGGATGCCCGGTCTGATGAACCAGATGACAGGGGCAGCCCTGCCCCTCACTGCCTCTGACGTCACCTCCTTCGTCAGTGGTTATGCCCTGGGTCTGACTGCATCCCTCACCTATGGCAACCTGGAAGCCCAGTCTTTCCAGGGTAAGGACCCCTCCTCCATATTGAATCCCCGCCCACCAGGGTGGCCGATGGACACTGGGCAAGGCCTGGACCCTCCCCGAGTCTCGGTTTCCTCACCTGTAAAATGGGGTACCATTTCCGCACAGCAGGCCTCAAAGCTGGTAGCAAGTCGGGTCAGGGTTTGAGCACAGGCTTGGCCCAGCCCTGCCAGCTGGCCCAGCGCTATTTAGGTCCCACAAGGCACGCCCCCCAGCGTCAAAGGGCCCGCCTCCACTTCCTCCGGGAGCCTCACGGTGGGAGGGGCCTCGAGACTCAGTGGAAGCCAGGAGTTGCCAGCCCCAGGTGTGGCTCTGGTCCCTGGACTCTGGAGAAGCCACTATCTTCTCAGAAGCAGGATGGCCCTTTGCCTGTCCGGTGGGGCGTGGGGAGGAGCAATTGAGGTCTGGAGTGCAGAAGGACAGTGTGGAATGAAACAGCCTGCGAATATGAATCATTGGGTGGGGCAGCCAGGACTGTGGACAGATGTCTGCCTGGAGGAGTCATGTGTAAGCCAAACTCCTCTCTTTCCACTGAAGGGAGGGAGCTACCGGGAGAGCGCTGTGTGAGACTTGTCGGGGGTAGGATTCCCTCCAACCCGCAGTTGGTCCCCTCCGAAATCCCCTGGGCAGACAATGACCCTGTGGAAGGAATCCCAGAGAGGGTGGCTTAAAATGGGACCCACTGGGGACCCAGGAGACTAAATGATGAATAACTCGGGGACAGCCCTTGGCTTTCTACATGTAAAAAGGCCCAGTCCCCATTTTATAGATGAGAAAACTGAGGGGCAGGGGGATGGGAAGCAGGGGTTTGTGAAGGGCTCACTGGGGGCCCAGCATTGTGCTGCCCCCATGTTGGTGGCAAATTAAATGAGATACAGCCTTGATCCTCCCTGTGGTCCCCGCACCATCGAGCCATCCACTTCACTCAGGGGCTGCTTAGAAATGCAGATGTAGGCCCCACCCCAGAACTCCTGAGTCAAAATCTGCATTTTAACAAGACACAGCCCCTCACCCGTGATCTGTGTGCTCTTAAAGGCTGAGAAGCACTAAGGCATAAAAATGTGGGCACATTTTCATGATGACCCTACGAGTGGGGCTCTATTATCCCCATTTTACAGATGGGGCTGTGAGGCTTAGAGAAACTGAACTTCTTGTCCAAGGTCACCAGGCTAGGAGAGGCGGCAGGGCCCAGATTCAAACCCTAGTTTACTCCCTCCAACGCCCAGCTGCTGGGAGCCACGGACAGCAAATTCACCACGCACATGTGTTTTATGTGGCCCACACAACAGGTCACATCAAATCCAGAATTTTACTCTCTCTCGAAAAGTCAGAGGCCCTGGCCACACTGGCCTCACATCTCTGCAGAGTAAGAGTTGGCTGGGACAGGGGGGCTGCTGTCCCTTTTCCAGTAGCCCCTGTGCTCACAGAGTACCCGGCCTCAGTGCAGAGCCCTGAGGTCCCAGCCCAAGTCCCCTCTGGCATCCTCTAAATCAGCGGTTCTCAACCTGTGGGTCGCGACCCCTTTGGCGGTCAAACGACCCTTTCACAGGGGTCGCCTAAGGCCATCCTGCATATCAGATATTTACATGACGATTCATAACAGTAGCCATTACAGTTATGAAGTGCCAACGAAAATAATTTTATGGTTGGGTCACCACATGAAGAACTGTATTTAAAGGGCCAGAAGGTTGAGAACCACTGCATGGCAGCGAGTACCAGCCTAAGCTTGGGTTCCTTCCCAGGGGTGGGGCGTGCAGGGTGGGGCCGGGGCACCCCGTGATGCTTGGTCCTGCTCCAACAGGCCTCTTCGTGTACCCGCTGGATGAGTACACCACGGTGATCGGCTTTGAGGCGGTCATTGCTGACCGGGTTATAACGGTACAGATCAAGGACAAAGCCAAGATGGAGAGTGGCCACTTCAATGCCACCCACCTTCGAGCCACAACTGTCACAGGTAAGGAGGGCAGAAGGGCTCTGGCAGGATCTGGGCAGGCTGAAAGGGTAGCGATGGCATAGGGTCGAGAGAGCATGACAGCAGGAGTCAGGAATCCTGTGTGTCACTGGCCCTCTCTGAACCTCGCCTTACTGTCTGTACACAGAGGCAATCTCTCCTCTTCATCGAGGAAGCGTGGTGAGGATCAGAGGGTTTCAACCACAGGTTCTAAAGCTCTCTCTGCAGAACAGAACAGCATGTCATTTGAGCTCAGAGGTTGTGGAATGAGTCACACCAGGGTCTGACTCCCTATTCTGGCCCTTGCAAGTGGTGTGAGCTCAGAAAAAATATTAAAATTATCCGTAAAATGAAGCTAATAATTATACACACCAAAGCTCAACAGAGAGCATCTACGCAGAGCACGCACAGACTAAGTCCTCGAATTGCTACTGAGGATGAAGAGGCTCAGAGAGGGTCAGTGACTGGTCCAAGGTCACACAGCATGATATATATATTGTTGTTGTTGACAGTATTACAGATGTCTCCCATTCCTTCCCTCCTTTGCTCCCTTCCACATGTTTGAGACAGGGCTTGAATCCAGACCAAGTATCACATGATGTAAGAGATCCTCACCATTGGATTTGTGATCGAAGTGATGTTTGTTCATCTGATCATTAAGACATTCAAGAATATTTTAACGAGCACTTACCATGTGTAAGCTGCAAAGTTGCCCTCAGGCTGATACGACCACTCACAGCCTGGAAGCATAGCTAGGATGTGCCTAGCAGTGACCATGGGAGCGGGTGGAAAGTGGCTGTGCCCAAAGAGGTCTGCGTAATGTCAGAGGAGGGGAAGAGGGGCACAGATTGGGGGCCGCGGGGTGTCCATGGAGGGGTTCCTGGAGGGGTTGGATAGAAGGGTAAGACCGGATAAGTAGGGGTGAGGGATGGGCCTTACGGATAAAAGGACAGAGCAAAAGCATGGATCCCAAGGTGGGGCATGTTTGAATGTGGTTCCTGTGGGGAGGTAGAGTCTGCGGATGGAGACGAGACCCTCTGTTGGGGTTTTGTGGGGCCAAGTCTCCCCATCCCAGCAGGCCTGGCGTCAGGCCCCTGCAGGTTCAGATCCTGGCTCAACGAGTTAGTAATTTGCTGAGGAAATTGGCCGAGTCACCCCTACGCTGAGCCTGTTTCCCATCAGCAAAATGGGCGACTCAGACCGACCGCACAGCAAGCGTAGGGGGCACTAGCGAGGATGTACACGGCGGCTGACTCCAGGCCTGGCGCTTAGGAAACATCCTGCGAGAGGGGGTTTCCGCGGTCCCGACCCCCTGCACACTGGGAAAGGTGGCTTTGGATGAGGATTTGGAGCGGATCCTCTTCGTGGTCAACCTGGGGACCATCACCCCGATGGAGAACGTCAAGGTCTTCATCAGCACCTCCTCAGAGCTCCCGACGCTGCCCAGTGGGGCCATGCGGGTCCTGCTGCCTGCTGTCTGCGCCCCGACCGTGCCCCAGTTCTGCACAGAGAGCGGTGACCCCTCCAGCCAACAGGCCCACGGGTAAGGAGCCCCTGGCAGGACAAGGGGACAAGGGCCAGCGTCTCAGGTGGGCAGTGGGGAGCCTGTCAGGGTGTGCAGGGCGGTGGAGATGGAGTTAAAGGTGAGGCTTGGTGCTGGAGGCCACCCCCTGAACAACGGCTCCTGCCCTGCTCACTTTTAGAGCATTGGGGTCTCCCTGATGCCTTGGAATGCAACTGGCCAGATGTTCTGGAATTTGGACACCTTGGGATTAGAATTTCCAGGCTTTATTCTTTCATGCACTTAGGACACTGAGTTGAGTGTTAGGGATCCAAAATCACCACAGATCCTGCCTTTTTAGAACTTGGTGGGAGAGATCATTATCCAATGAATAGCACCCTTAATGTGGAACCACTGGTGCAGTTGCATGCATAATTATGTGAAAAGTACAAAGAAAGAGACATTCATTGGGCTAAGAGTGTAAGAGAGGGACCCGCCCTAGCTGGTTTGGCTCAGTGGATAGAGTATCAATCTGTGGACTGAAGGGTCCCAGGTTCGATTCTGGTCAAGGGCGTGTACCTTGGTTGCCGGCTCCTCTCAGATAGACAAAAGAGGGACCCAACCCAGAGGTCCTGGGCCAGGCCAAGCTTCTCTGAGGAGTAATATTTCAGCTGAGACCTGGGGGGTGCGGGGGATGTAGGCACAGATCTAGCATTTCTGCAGAGGAGAACAGCAGAGGCAAAGGCCCTGAGGCAGCAGGCTTGGTGTGTGTGAGGAGACGGGCAGGCTAGGATAGCTATAGCAGGTGGGAGAGTGAAGGAGAGGACAGAGGGCTGACGTGGAGTCAGATCATGTAGGACCTTGAAGCCGAGGGTGAGAACACTTTTGCCACAGCAGAGAAGCTGTAGGCACAAGCCAGTCTC
Source organism: Myotis davidii (assembly GCF_000327345.1). Lineage (NCBI taxonomy): Eukaryota > Metazoa > Chordata > Mammalia > Chiroptera > Vespertilionidae > Myotis > Myotis davidii. The sequence continues at coordinate 46,569 of NW_006298676.1, read as the reverse complement.
AGCCCAGGGGACACCAGGTTGCATGTAAATACTGCCATAGGCGCCAAGCTTGGTGCCTTTGAGAGGTGGGACCTGGCGGAGCTGGGGACAGCCAGGACTTTGGCAGATCAGGAACAAGAGGCCCCTGAGGTGGCCCCAGGAAGCATGTTCCTGCCCATCCCAGCAGGCAGAGTTAGCTGAGGTGCTCGTGGGAGAGGCCTGCATCAAGTCCCAATGAGCCTCAAAGTTGCTCAGAGAGAGAAAAATAGATAATACCCAGTGTTGGCGAGGATGAGGCGAGGAGACGTGTTCAGTGCTGGTGAAGGTGGAATCTGGGGCAGCACCGCCGAGAGCAGTCTTGGAACACTCCGTGTGCGCCCTTTGACCCAGGGATCCCAGAGAAATCCTTTCATAAGTTCAAAATGGGGACACAGATGAGGGTCCTCATGGTGGCGGTGCCAATGGACATGAGGTGGAGGCAGGAGCAAATAAGTACAATATAAAGTACTTACACAATATCATGACAGGTACCATGTCAGCAGCAATGACTTCGGCTTACAGACTTGGACAGAGCTTAGAAACAGTGTTGAATGAAAAAAAAGGGAAATAATGGCCTGGCTGGTCTGGCACATGCCTGGTTTGCTGGCTCGATCACCAGTAGGGGGTGTGCAGGAGGTAGCTGATGGATGTGTCTCTCTCATTGATGTTTCTATCTCCCCCTCTCCCTTCCTCTCTATCTAAAAATCAATAAAAACATATATTTTTAATTAAATAATAAGGGAAGTAATGAGTGAGAGTCATAATAGAATATAATCTTTTCAGTTTAAAGTGCATTCACAATCAAACGCCACCACGGATATGTGCCATTAAGGACATTCATCAAAGACAGAGGGTGTGCCCATCGGGGGGACAGGAGAGGGACCAGGATCACAGACAGGGTGGGGGACAACACAGAAAGAGAGGCACAAACTTGAACGCTCAGCAGGGGACAGACACTCATGAAAAACAACTATGTCAATATTATCCCCATTTAATGGATGAGAAAACCAAGGCTTATTCGAGGGCTCCCAGCTCCCAGACACCGAGCAGGGATTTGAGAAGGGCTGTGATATAGTCGAACAGGAGCCAGACAGACAGGATGAGCATGCTCACTCTGCCAAGTCCCGACTGTGGGAATGTTGGGGCTAGTTGCCTCCTCTTGCTGAGCCTCAGTTTTCCCGTGTGGGAGATGGGGGAGACGGGGCCAAGTGGCTTTTTTCTGAGGGTTCTGGTGAGAACAATGTGTGCTAATGCTGTGGAGCACTGAGCGCGGTGGGCGGGAGACGGGAGGAGGGAGAGGGAGGGACAGGTCTAGTTTAGCAGCTTTATGCTTTGGAGTTGCATTTCACAGCAGTGGACTGAATGTCAAATACTGTGTGTGAAAACGTGCACTTTAAGGTCCTCAAAATATTATGGATTCATTGTGGGAACCACATACATCATGCACAATGTACCATCTGAGCTGTTTTCAAGCGCACGATTCCGTGGTTCGCTCCCTGACACAGTGTGAACCCTGACTGTGGAGCTGTATGCATTCTCTCCGTGCCCGGGAGGCACCCCAGGCTCCTCGCGTCTTGAAGGTCCTGCCTCCTCCCCCTCCTCCTCCTCCTCCTCCTCCTCCTCCTCCTCCTCTCGGCCCCCTTCCCAGCAAAGACAGGCATTGCTTTGGCGCCCGGGCCCTGGACTCCTGGAACAAGCTGTGCCTGGCAACTCTTCTGGACATGGATGTATCCAACCCCATGGAATATGAGTTCAACTTCCAGCTGGAGATCCGTGGGCCATGCCTGCTCGCAGGTGAGAGGGAGCTGCCCAGACCCAGGTAGGCGCCGGGAAGACTGGAGGCCCCAGGCTGGGGAGGGCCCCGGCCCAAAGCTGCCCAGGGCAGAGAGTAAGGGGAGGGTGGGGGGTGTGACAGGCCCAGATGGGGGACATCCTGAAGTACCTGGAGCTGCACGGATTCCCATTTCCTGCTCCCCAGCCACAGATGAGCCCCTCCCAATGAGCCTTCCAGGCTGTCCACCCCACCGCTATGGCTTCCTGGGGAATGTGCATGGCGCGGGTGGGTCCTGGTCCCCTCCCAACGGTTCAGCCATAGAGCCGCTTCCTGCTTCTCACCCGCACAGCGGAATCACCAGGGATCTTCCAGAATCCTGCCACCCATCTCCCGCCCGAGCTTCTGGGGCACTTGGTCTGGGCTATGCCTTGGGTATTGGCTATTCAGAAGGCCCCAGGCCATTCTAACCTGCAGCCAGAGTTGGAGCCATTGTTCTGACAGTTCCTCTTTCCAGCCCACTCAAGTCTTTAAAAGGCTGTGGTTTCTTGCCAACAAGTGTGTTGTCAGAGCAGCATGGCATTCCAGCCTGAGAGGTGTTTATGGGGTGCCCACCGATCGAGCGTTGAGCATCTTCTGTCTTATGTGCCTCCATGGGAGGCAATTCCTTTGACTCCCCACCACCGGGTCCCCACTTTGCAGATGGGGAAATTGAGGAGACCTGTCCATGGCTACCCAGCCAGGCAGGCGCCCCTGATGGGCAGGAGTGTCATCTCTGGCTTGCATCTGTGTCCCCCACAAAGCCCCTGTCTCTCTCAGGGCTCCTGAGCCTAACCCGCCTTTCTGTGCCACTCAGGAGTAGAGAGTCCGACCCACGAGATTCGAGCCGACGCCGCCCCGTCCGCATGCTCGGCCAAGAGCATAATCATCACCTTGGCCAACAGGCACACCTTCGACCGGCCGGTGGAGATACTCATCCACCCCAGCGGTACCGTGCCCGCCTGGGGGGACCCCTGGGAAGCCTGTGGGAGGGAGGAGGTGCTGAGCCCGTGGGGCACAGACAGGTGGCCCCTCACCCAGTGGTCAGCCAGGGAAAGGGGTGGGGTGCGTGGCAGAGGAGAGGAGACCAGCCTCCTAGGAAACTTGGCTCCAGCTGGTGGAATTGAGTATCTCCTGCCCCAGAGGCTCCAGGTCTCGTGCACCCACTGGGGCACTTTGTCTGCGGGCCAGCTGAGCAGAGGATCTTTGAAACCCGAGCTCGGGAAAGCCTGGCAGCGCTGACCTCTCGGGGAACAGCTCTTTTGTCTCTAAGAATTCATTAGAAGGCCAGGACCTGAAAATATCAGAGCGACCAGTCCCACTCCCATTTTACAGATGGATAAACTGAGGCCCAGAGAGGGGCCATGGGTCAGCCATGGCCACCAGGCACTTCTGCCTCCCAGCTAAGGAGTTTTCTCATGGCCCCATCCTGCTTCGGGCAGCCAGGGCTTCTGTACCTCTCTTCCTTCTGGGAGTCCTCCCCACTCAGCTCTCAGCAAGGGACAGACACTCATGAAAAACAACTATGTCAATATTATCCCCATTTAATGGATGAGAAAACCAAGGCTTATTCGAGGGCTCCCAGCTCCCAGACACCGAGCAGGGATTTGAGAAGGGCTGTGATATAGTCGAACAGGAGCCAGACAGACAGGATGAGCATGCTCACTCTGCCAAGTCCCGACTGTGGGAATGTTGGGGCTAGTTGCCTCCTCTTGCTGAGCCTCAGTTTCCCCGTGTGGGAGATGGAGGAGACGGGGCCAAGTGGCTTTTTTCTGAGGGTTCTGGTGAGAACAATGTGTGCTAATGCTGTGGAGCACTGAGCCTGGCCCCTGGCCCAGCCCTCCAGGGTCTCGGGCCTGTATCTGAAGCCAGGGTCTCCCCGGGATCAGGTTGAATGGGAGAGTAAGGGTCTGGGGTAGGAGGGAGCTCTTCAGCCCCGTTTCGGGCTGGACTGCAGGGGAGCCAGGGCTGCCTGAGACTCACCGTCCTCTCGATGTCCTCTTACAAGTCACCCCCACCCCTTCTGCCTTGGTCCTG
>NW_006298676.1:32848-42182 GCF_000327345.1 Myotis davidii | reverse complement strand
TGCCACCCACCCCCCTCCCCAGCTTCTGGGGCACTTGGTCTGGGCTATGCCTTGGGTATTGGCTATTCAGAAGGCCCCAGGCCATTCTAACCTGCAGCCAGAGTTGGAGCCATTGTTCTGACAGTTCCTCTTTCCAGCCCACTCAAGTCTTTAAAAGGCTGTGGTTTCTTGCCAACAAGTGTGTTGTCAGAGCAGCATGGCATTCCAGCCTGAGAGGTGTTTATGGGGTGCCCACCGATCGAGCGTTGAGCATCTTCTGTCTTATGTGCCTCCATGGGAGGCAATTCCTTTGACTCCCCACCACCGGGTCCCCACTTTGCAGATGGGGAAATTGAGGAGACCTGTCCATGGCTACCCAGCCAGGCAGGCGCCCCTGATGGGCAGGAGTGTCATCTCTGGCTTGCATCTGTGTCCCCCACAAAGCCCCTGTCTCTCTCAGGGCTCCTGAGCCTAACCCGCCTTTCTGTGCCACTCAGGAGTAGAGAGTCCGACCCACGAGATTCGAGCCGACGCCGCCCCGTCCGCATGCTCGGCCAAGAGCATAATCATCACCTTGGCCAACAGGCACACCTTCGACCGGCCGGTGGAGATACTCATCCACCCCAGCGGTACCGTGCCCGCCTGGGGGGACCCCTGGGAAGCCTGTGGGAGGGAGGAGGTGCTGAGCCCGTGGGGCACAGACAGGTGGCCCCTCACCCAGTGGTCAGCCAGGGAAAGGGGTGGGGTGCGTGGCAGAGGAGAGGAGACCAGCCTCCTAGGAAACTTGGCTCCAGCTGGTGGAATTGAGTATCTCCTGCCCCAGAGGCTCCAGGTCTCGTGCACCCACTGGGGCACTTTGTCTGCGGGCCAGCTGAGCAGAGGATCTTTGAAACCCGAGCTCGGGAAAGCCTGGCAGCGCTGACCTCTCGGGGAACAGCTCTTTTGTCTCTAAGAATTCATTAGAAGGCCAGGACCTGAAAATATCAGAGCGACCAGTCCCACTCCCATTTTACAGATGGATAAACTGAGGCCCAGAGAGGGGCCATGGGTCAGCCATGGCCACCAGGCACTTCTGCCTCCCAGCTAAGGAGTTTTCTCATGGCCCCATCCTGCTTCGGGCAGCCAGGGCTTCTGTACCTCTCTTCCTTCTGGGAGTCCTCCCCACTCTGAGGATTCCGCCCCTAAGCTGAGGCCCCTGGCATCACCCTCACACTCGGGCACATGCCAAGACTTGATCTCATCTCTGCAGAACCCCACATGCCACATGTCCTGATGGAGAAAGGAGACATGACCGTGGGAGAATTTGAGCAGCACCTGAGGGGAAGAGCAGATTTCATTAAAGGGATGAAGAAGGACAGCAGTGCAGAGCGAAAGGTGAGGGTGACTGAAGGAGCAAGCCAGGGGTGGCAGAACCGGGGTGGCACTGGGGACTTGGACTTCACTGTGGAGAACAAGCTGGGGCGGCGACTTGGACTTCACTGAGGAGAAGGAGCTGGGGCGGGGACTTGCCTGAGGTCACGCAATGGCTGGTGGCAGGTCCTCGCCAATGTTTCCCTTGGGTAGGTGGGGAGGGGGGGGAGGGCAGCAAAGGGCCGGGGCACTGCGGGGCAGAAGCAAATGGCTCTCAGATGTAGCAGTCACCCTGGTGCTGTCCTCACACTGTCTGCCAGGTCACCTCTAGTGCAGCGGTTCTCACCCTGTGGGTCGCGACCCCTTTGGCGGTCGAACAACCCTTTCACAGGGGTCGCCTAAGACCATCCTGCATATCAGATATTCACATTATGATTCATAACAGTGGCAACATTACAGTTATGAAGTAGCAACGAAAATAATTTTATGGTTGGGTCACAACATGAGGAACTGTATTTAAAGGGCCAGAAGGTTGAGAACCACTGTTCTGGTGGCTAAGCCAGGTACCTAAGGTACCAAGGTACCTAAGCCAGGTAAAATTCTCAGCTAGTGCTTCCCCAGGTATTACCCCGTGAGTGGTACCTGACAGCTGGTGCACTCCCAGCTCTTTCTTTACTCCTGGGCCTCTGTTTTCGCACCTGTTGAATGGGTCTCTCACTGTTCCTCCTCTGGGTCCTCGGTGGCTGTTACATAGACAGTAAAGACAGGGAAGTGAAAGCCTAACAAAGATCCTGCCCCTCTGCCTACCCTCTCCCCCACAAAGCCAAAGGACAAGAGACCCTACGCTGAGGGGCTGTGTGGGGAAGAAATGCTAGGAGGCTCAGCCAATGGCCACAAATTGTACCGGCAGTCGCCCTCCTGTTCATGACCCTGCACACCAAGCCGGGTCCTCAATGCCAAGATACCTTTAAGAATGATGGCCCACTTCTTCTTATTCTCTTCGCTTGTTGGCTGAAAAAACTGAGGTTTAGCACCCCAAAATAACTATGAGCTGGGGCATGGGGAAGACCTTTCTCTTGGGATTTGACTTGGATGGCAACAAAGCTAAGGACTTAGACTCAATCCGAGGGGCAGTGATACTAGATTAGGAGCCCTTCCCGTTCCTGCAGGCCTGGCTGGCAGAGGATGTGGCCGCTGAGGAGTGTACGGAAACACATGTAGACAGCCCACTGCTCACCCCGACTATTAGAGGTCCCACTGGAAGCCCCTGCTTGGTGGGGTAGGGAGGATGACAAAAGGAAGGTGTAGATGGCTCTGTGCCCATCACATCACTGCCAGTTAGCGACCCACTGGAAATACCTCTCCCAGAAGTGCCCCCTCACCCAGATGAGTCAGATAGGAGAAGAGCCTGAGCCAGGTTCTCAGAGTGGGGGTGGCAATGCCAGGTGTGTCCTGAGCTCTGAGAACTACAGCATGTGGACAACGTGGTGGGGGGAACAATGGGCCTCCCAGGCTGGAGCTGGGTCCCCTGCCTACCAAACCTTAAGTCAATTAGCTCTGGGACCACTGAAGTGAATGAGAATTAGTTTGCCACCTTGGGTTGGTTATGCAAATACCCTGTATTCTCATGAGCTCCAGGAATGACAGCCATCAGCCTGAAGCTGCCCCAAAGTGATGAGTTTATTATAATTAGATAATGGCAACTTGAGGAGCCATTGGAGAATCCTGAGCCAGGGGCCCCCACTCTCTGAGAGGCTGTTACTGCCTTGGGCTCTGTCATCGAGAGAGCCAGGCCGGGCGTGGCTCTGGCAAAGGAGCTCCCTGCGGGACAGAGAGCCTGATCCTTTGCCAAGGAGGGAGGCGGGCAGCCAGAAGGCAAATGTCAATCAGGAAGAGTGGGAGGGACAAGCTGTCAAAACTGTGATTTAGCAAAGAGGGAGCAAATGGCACAGGAAGATAACCGTGTAGAAAAGACGGTGATGCGGTGAGAAGCAGAGACAAATAGAGAAAAAAACAAACTTGCACACACAGGTCGGTGGTAGACGGACCCACACGGATTCATTCTCTCATTTATTCAGTCAACAAACACTACGTGTCCAATAGATATCAGGCTCCATTCTAGCACTGGGGAGGCCACACTGAAAATGACACATCCTTGTCCTCATGGGGCTTACCTTCTGACACAGGGAGGTACGCAAGAAGTAACCAAATGAGCACAGTCCGTTTGGAGAGGCCGGGGATCAGGAGAGAACTAAAACAGGATGATGTGGGAATGAGTGGCAAGCACTGGCCACTGTTCAGCCTGGTGTCTAGAAAAAGCCTATCTGAGAATGAGACCTGGTGGACGGTGAAGAACTGGAAGCAGAATAATGGTGACATGTTTGGGAAACAGGCGGCTGTGTGGGTGAAATGTGGGGAGTGGGCAAAGATGAGGTGGACAGGCAGGCCGGGGCTAGGCCCTGGGGGCTTCATAAGCCATGGCACAGGGTATGAGGGGAAGCCATTTCTCAGGCAAGAGAATGGCAAGAATGATCTCGCTGCCTGCTCTACATAGAATGGACCACCGGGAAGTCAAAGTGGAGGAAAGGGGCCAGTAAGAGGCGATGGCAAGGGCCCAGGCAAGAGATGGTAGTGTCCTGAACTTGGATGGTGGCAGTGGAGACAGAAAAGAGCACACATTCGGGGTGTGTTTTAGCTGCAGAACTAGCAATCCTTTGCTGAAGGAGCAAGAGAGGAAGCAACGACAACTCCTCCGTCTTTGGTTTGAACACCTGGATGGGTGATGATGTCATCTACTGAGTTGGGGAAGGGATGCGAAGAGACCAAAGCTGAAAAACAGACACAAAGGGACCCGTCCACCCAGAGGCAGTCAGAGGCGGGAGATGGAGAGAGAGGGAGGAAATGGGATTCGGTACAGAGCGACTGGGAGAGTCAAGGAGGAAGGCCCAGCACCACGTCAGCCAGGAGAACACACGAAAAGGTCAAGAACTACAGGGCTGTTCTCCCTTTGTTTACCGAGCCCACCTCTGCACCAGGCTCTGTGTTAAGCCCTAGAGAGAAAAAAGCAGCTCAGGCATGGCCTACCTTCAAGTAACACACAAGCGAGAGGGGAGGCAGAGAGATGAGCACAAAGCTGCCTGTGAGCAATGCCTGAGGCCATGACAACCCACAACATGGCTACCATATAGCCAACAGCGGGCTTCACAAGCATTGCCTTTATTCGTACAACTTGGGGAGGCACGTACTCTTGTCCTTAGTTCATAGATGAGGAGACCACGTAATTGAGTCCACCTGGAAGATTGGGGCAGGCTTTCCAAAAGGTAAAATTTAGAAAAAGAATAGAAAGTTATCAGTGGGAGAGACTCAGTAAACCAGAGAAGCCAAGGTCACAGCCCAGAAAAGCCAGAGAGTAGCTCAGACACTGAGTGTGAAAGAGAAAGAAACCGCTACTCAGCGGAAGGCCTGCACGTGTGCCGAGGCCTCCCATCTGGGCACTAGCTCAGTTCGTCCTCATAATCGCCCTGAGAAGGAAACATTAATTGTGCCTTGTTTTTAAAATTAAAGAAACAGGCCCAGGGAGGGACTTGTTCAAGGTCACACAGTGAGACGGTGACAGAGCTGGGATTCAAACCCAGACCTTCTGCCTCCAAAGTCCATGTTTGCTGTTGCAACCAGTGACACGCCAGCAAATAGAGAGCCAGGTGCAGTCAACCTGGAAGTCCCGAGTGCAGAGTATGAGCGGGATCTTAGCTATACTTGGTGAGTAATGGGAGACCACGTGAGCAGCATGGACCCCTTGAATACCAAGTGAGAGTTTTTCTTTCTCCTCCAGACAGAAATCATCCGGAAACGCCTCCACAAGGACATTCCCCACCATTCTGTCATCATGCTCAACTTCTGTCCTGACCTCCAGTCGTTCCAGCCGAACCTGAGGAAGACCCATGGCGAGTTTATCTTCCTCATTGACAGGAGTGGCAGCATGAGTGGGACCAATATCCACCGTGTCAAGGTACCTGTTAGAGGAACCCTCCCCGGGGTCTTGTGGTCCAGGGTAAATCAGCTGTGCTCCCCCAAACCAGCTTCATCAGCACTTTTGGTTCCAAGAAGTCCCCTTTCCATACCTGAACCACGTTCCTAAATGGCTCTCCATGTCTAAAAGGAACAACCACAGAGACACCCAAACTCAATGTGCTCCCAAAAGAAAACCCTGAAGTGGTATGAGCAGAGGCAGAACGATTGTCCACTTACAAGGGATGAAGCTATCAACATCTTCCCTTGACATTCTACAACCTTCGCTGAGTGCTGCTCAGGCTAACACACCTCAGTAGGTACTGAGTGGAGAGGGGTGCAGCTGGGCGTTGAATCCAGCTAATAATCCTGAGGTTAGTGCTATTGTTTCCATTTGCCAAAGTGGAAAGCCCATCCTGAGAGTTTCAATAACCTACCCAAGGTCACACAGCCAGTGTGGTCTAATACCAAACCCATGTCTGTCTGTCTGTCTGTCCCTACGACCTGACATCAGAAATTCACTGAAGATGGCCCCTGTCATCAAATAATGTGTAGAATCCAGTAGAAAAAATTTGGTTCTTTTTTTTTCCCCCCTCGAAATGCCTAATATGGGCAAAATTTTGTGGTTGGCCGTCTAAAAAGACAGCAGGGTGTAAACTCAGTTTCTGCCCTCAAACCAGTCATGTATGGAGCATGGTCTCGCTGCTGTGGACACTTCTGATGAGTGAGGGAGACAGAGTCATCACCTTTCCCCCAACTTCCAGAAGCATATCCTCTCCCTCAGGAGATTCTTCGCCTCAGTTCCGGCATTATCCACCTCTCCCTTGTATGTCTAGCTGTGCAGGTCTGTCTCATCTGGAGCTATGGAAAACTCATGAAGGAAAGGACCAGATCTTTGCTCATCTATCTCTCCCCATGGGGCCTTGCTCTATATTTAGGCATAAAAAACCCTCAGTCATTGAACTGGGTAAAGGATCACAGTTCAAGAAAACAAGGCATGAGGGAAGGAGAAGGGGGAGGGCTCACTTGTCACATGAAATTACGCTCCTTTCCCAGTTTGTGCCTGGAGCAAACTCTTGTTCCCAGGACAACGGGATAAGCAAGGAGAGGAGGGGTTAGGTGGGATCTGTGAGGCCAGCTAGCTCCTCAGTCATGCTATGACTGGGTTTGGTCTTGAAGCATGAGAGAGCATCCTATATGCAACCCAAGTTCCTGTTTGAGGCCTCTTGACACTGGAATGTACGACTGGTTGGTACCTTCTCCCCGCCTCTGCCCGTCATCAAAAACAAAAACTGGAATGGGGAGCTATCCACAGTGCTGGGGTGCTGAAGCACAGTCCAGTGCCCATGTGTATCCCATTCCACAGCGGGACCAATTTGTAAGATGTCTCCACAGTTACTCTAAGTATCATGGGATCGTGGAGCATCCCTTAGAGAACACTGAATCCACCTTCCCTGCCTATTTCCAGGTAAGGAAACTGAGTCCCAGAGAGGCTGTTTTTTCCTACATCACAGTGCTAGCGAGGGAGCCTAAGCTTTCCATGTCCTGGCTCAGTGCTCATTTTCCTCACCTTTCTGATAGGGAGTTACACCTACTCCCCCTTTAAGAAGAGCTCTCTTTTCTGATTATGTCTTTTCTGCTGCATGACTTAGTAAAAGAGAAATGCCCGGGTTCCAGGATCAAGTCTGCCACTGGCTGGCTACATGGCTTTGGACAAATTGATTCTCAACTCTGGGCTTCGTTTATACTGTCTGTAAAATGAGAAGGGAGGATTAATACAGGGAGGCAACCATATGTCCTATATCGCTTTGTTCCCTTCTCCCAAGCCCAGGCAGACATCAACAATTGACCATGACGTTCTTTACCACGCTGAGTCCGGACTCAGTATTGTTCTCATCGAGGTGCTCCAGGCCATTACTACCAGCTGAATGGAGCTGGTTCATGAGTGGAAACCCATTTCCTGAACTAAAGACCTTTCCAACCTTGACATTCCAGAATTCTCTGATGACAGCTTCCTCCAGGGCTCCTCTCACAGTTCCTTCCCCCTAGGAGTCTTGCTTGCTTGCTTTTCCAGCTCAGCTCCCTGACCTCAAGGTTACCTCTCACAACTGGCTTTGCATCAGCACAATCCATTCTGCTACATACGCCTGCCCCTTTTAGAAAAAGACACAGAAATTACTCAGGCCACTCATGGGGGGGGGTGCTTGCATCATTAATTGTGGCCGATTATGTTGAAGTTTTAGGAAAAACTGGAAGTAGGGAGGTGGGAGAGAATAGAAATCCAAACAGCCACGCGGAAGGGGAAAGTTCAACCAATTTAATTTCCTGCAGCTGGTCTCATTCTTCAGCTGCCACTCGCTGCCAAAAACATGGCTTTGAAAATTCTAATAGGTGTGAGCAGAGACGATCTGTATGGATCAGCGACGTCTCCTGCTAGCAGGAATATACACTAGAAGCTAATGAAAAAATAAGCAGATCTGGACTTCTTTCATAGAGACACAAAATGGATTGACACAAGCAACAAAGAGAACATTAACGTTAATGTTTACAGAGGGGGTGGGAGAGGGGCTGCAGGCCCTTATGGTGTGGAAGTTGCTAGGATCCACTTACAGCTGTTTATTTCTAAATTCTGAAGTGGAACAGCTTGTTTCCCTGCAGCCATGCTGAGATCCCTGGGCTGCCATCAATAGACTATATGGGGGTGAGGGAGAGCCCTCCCCCCAACTCCTGGGTTCTGTGCCAAGGCAGAGCCAACATGAATGAAGATTTCAGAGCTGTGTTGTTGTTTTTTAAAGCTTCGCTTTTTAAAGATTTTTTTTAATATTTAAATTGATTTCTAAAGAGAGGAAGGGAGAAAGAGGGAGAGAAAAAAACATGGATGTGAGAGAGAAACTTTGACCAGCTTCCTCCTGCATGCCCCCTGCTGGGGATCAAGCGCCCAATCCGGACATGTGCCCTGGCCAAGAATCCATCCAGCAACCCTTTGGTGCACAGGGCGATGTCCAACCAACTGAGCTGCACCGACCAGGGCTCACAGCTATGTTTTGAAAGCCTCGGTCCTATCTTTAGGTTTTGCGATCCAGTACAATTCCCAAACTCTCGAAGCCTCCATTTTCTTCTCTGTAAAATAAAGGTATGAATATTAATATGCATCTTGTTGGGTAGATAATAATAACCACTTGCTGACTGTTTACTATGTGACAGGCTGACACTCTTTTAGAGATTAAATGAGGTAATATAAAGAGTGTGTCACAGTGCTTGATCTGTAGTAATTGCTTGATACTTACCATTGCCTCATCATCAATATCATCCTTTTTCCCTCTTGGCATCTCCTCCCCTTTTCTTCTTTGGCATCGTTTTTTCCAGTATACCTTTATCCGGGTCTCCTGATGTTGCATAGTTAAGTAGGTTACGATTCCAATGTTCACAGATTTTGCAGGCAAAGTGACTCGTGTCTGAGTCCTGCCTCCACTATTTACTATCTGAATGCTCACCAACAAGTTGCTCCCCTCTCTGTACCTCAGTGTTCTCTTCTATAAAATGGGGATACTATTGTGCCTGCTTCAAGGGTGGTTGTGAAGATTATATGAGGTAATGTAGGTAAAGTCAACAAATATGACCTAAAGAGACTGTCCCAAAGGGATTCATCCCTAGTCTATGATAATTTGGGTGAATTCTGCTGCAAAAGGCCCCGAGTGAGAGCCAGAAGCCTGTCCCATCACCAGGGTGACCCGGACCAGGCCACATGCCTCCCTTCAACATCAATTTTGTTTTGGCGGAAAGAAGTGGGTGCTCCCTGCTCTCCCTACCTCTCAGGGTCAGCAGGAGGTGAGATGGAACGGGCAACCATAACAGAATGGCTTTGAAAAGTCAGACTTGCTACACGAGTGAGAAATTTCATGAGATGGCTTTGGTCCAGCCTCCGCTCCGCATCAGTAGATTTCTTGATCTGGGGGAAAAGGTGCTATTGGGTGCAGACAGGGGGTGGAAGGCCTGT
>NW_006298676.1:22052-32789 GCF_000327345.1 Myotis davidii | reverse complement strand
TGTGAAGTGGCAGAAGTTATAACTCCTTCCCGAATCCTGAAAATCCCTTTCTTGCCTGCCAGGATGCCATGCTGGTGGCTCTTAAGAGCCTCATGCCAGCTTGCCTCTTCAATGTCATTGGGTTTGGATCCACATTTAAGAGCCTCTTCCCTTCCAGTCAGACCTACAACGAGGTAAGGAAGGACCAGGCTGGGACCAGGAGGGGCGGGTGGTGAGGAGCAACGGACAGAAAAGGAGAGAGGAGGCCTGCTCCCAGGCTGTCCACACGTATAGGACCAGGATGATACCCAGGAGCCAAGAAGGAAAGAGAGGCTAACTCTGCTCAGGCAGTTCTCTGACACCTCAGCCTTCTGACACCCTCCTCTTTAGAATAAAGAACATGTTGGACAAAGTGTGGGCGTGCGCAGACAGGGGTCCAGGGAGGGGTAGGAAGAGGATGCATGGCCTAGGCCCGCCACTCACTGAAGCCTCTGTCTTATGAGGACAATAGATCCGTGCAAGGTTGAGCCATAGAAGTGAACAGGAAGGATGGCTGAGTGAATAGGTGGGTAAGGGGGCTGAGAATGGGACTCACGAGACTCAAGCTACAATTTTAAATAACAGGACTGTGGCCCCAGCAGCATGTTCAGAATTGCAGGCCTAGGAATTGGAGGGAAGGGAGGAGGGAGGGAGGGAGGACTTCGGAGTCACTTTTCAATTAAAAGTAGTTTATGGGTGTTTTAAATGCAATAATAATATATTGATTATCCCACAGCCTTTTGAAACTAGATAATCAAAAAGAAAAATATGTAAATCTCACATAATCACATCAGAAAAACAAAAGGAAAAACAATATTAAGAGCTTAGAGTAAATCCCTCCAGATCTTGTTCTATGCATTACCCACGGTTTCAGGAAAGATAGGATTAGGCCTTTCATGAGCACATTTTTATGACATGAAGTATAAATCTGCAGCATAATTCTAATGGCTGCCTAGTGTTTCACTGCAGATAGGCGTGACTTATTTAACTAAACCCCTGTAGTTGGGCACTGAAGTTGTTTCCTTTTTTTTTTTCTTATCACCTTTGTATCAAAGGCTTCACATCCCTCCTTCACGATTCCCTTGGGGTAAATTTCTAGTCTTTCTGGCTCAAAGGTACATTATACATTTTAAGACTTTTGAGCATGGATGTTGGAAGAGCACCTTCCTGAGTCAGGAGCAGAAGGACATCTGGTGTCCAGTGAGAATCTGTCCTTGCTGTAGGGACATTCATCCGAGGCCAGTAATCCTGGGCCAGCAGGACAATGATAAGTTAATATAACACCGCGAATGGTAGCACGGCAGGCTCTGGTGGGGGTGTAATTGGGCAGAACCATGTCAAATAAGTGTCCACCTATTATCCTTCCTGTATGTGGGGCCGAGGTGAGATTAGGAACAGGACTCAACTCTGGCGAGCTTAGAGTATTATCTAGGGCAGCGATTGTCAACGGGTGTGCTGCAAGGATTTCTAAGACATGCAACACCTCTCTATCTAGTCGGGGGCACTGACCTCTTTTCCCCTAGATTGTCACACACACAAATGACAGCAGCCAACACATTAGCCATCTGGTGTGAATGAATCAAAAGTATACCTTTATTTTTGTTAGATCAGCAACAAATATATTTTTTGATGTGCCTCAGAGTTTTAGTAATTAGTTTATGTTAAAAAAAAAAAAAGTTGAAAATTGCTGATCTAGGGAAACAAAGGGACTCCTCCCCCAAGGGGCTCAGAGTCTCCGCACCCTACGGTGACCCTGGGAATTCTCTCCCTGCCTGTGCCTTTCCTGCAGGAGACCTTGGCCATCGCCTGTGAGAACATTCAGAGAATGCGGGCCGACATGGGCGGCACCAACATCCTCTCCCCGCTCAGGTGGGTCATCCGGCAGCCAGTGCACCGAGGCCACCCGCGACTCCTCTTCGTGGTCACAGACGGGGCGGTCAACAACACCGGGAAGGTGCTGGAGCTGGTGCGAAACCATGCCTTCTCCACCAGGTGGGCACAAGCTGGAGGTCTAGGACATGGTTATCCCGGGCTGCCCTGGACTGGGGTTTCCAGAACCCGGGCCACATGGAAAAAATGCCAGAAGACAAGGAAAGAACCTTTTAGAACAGTGGTTCTCAACCTTCGTAATGCCGCGACCCTTTAATACAGTTCCTCATGTTGTGGTGACCCCCAACCATAAAATTATTTTTGTTGCTACTTCCTAACTGTAATTTTGCTACTGTAAACAATATGTAATTATATATGTGTTTCCCGATGGTCTTAGGCGACCCCTGTGAAAGGGTCGTTCGACCCCCAAAGGGGTAGCGACCCACAGGTTGAGAACCGCTATTTTAGAGCTTTGCTTCCAAGGTGGTATGGCTGACCTCAAAGTTTGCCTCTCCCCCTCAAAGTTCAGGAGGGATGAGATCCCCACACCCCAGCATCCAGCTCCCAACCAGCAGCCTGGGCAAAGGAAGCCCTTTCTGCTGCTTAGACTCTGAGCTGGGGCGGAAGTCATGGGCTTCATGTGTGAATGTAAATGCCCATTGGTGGCCCTCTTCCCCGGCCCTCGGCCTGAAGCTGGGCCAGCTGTGAGAGAGTCCGCCTGGATCATGCGCCCCATCAGGAGACAAAGATGGCAGAGAGGATGGGAAGTGGCAGCCTCTCTCCTCCCCTGCCCAGGTGCTATAGCTTTGGAATTGGACCCAACGTCTGCCACAGGCTGGTGAGGGGGCTGGCAACCGTGTCCAAGGGCAGTGCTGAGTTCCTGATGGAGGGGGAGCGGCTGCAACCCAAGGTGGGTGGAAGGGCCCCAGTCCCTCTGCTGCTGGACCCTCACTCTAACACGTGGGGAAAAGGAGGCCCAGGAAAGCAAATCAACTTGCTCAAGATCACTATCTGGTTCATGTTTTTGACGCAAACTTTCTGGGTGCCCTGGACTAGTCACAACCCTCCTTTGAGTCCTGGATTTTCTCATTTATAAACTGCTAAGCTTAGAGAAGATGCCAGCAAACATTTGGTCCCACTCTGGCATTGTAGGAGCCTAAGAAGTGGCATGTTCACTGGTGGGCAAGCCACCCCAAGGCCTCTTGTCACTTCTTTCCTGCTCACATCCCCACATGGTCACACCCACCTGGGCTTTGTGCATCTGGACGTACCCCTGCTCACACATCTCCCCAACCGGTGTTCTAATTCTGCCCAACAGATGGTCAAATCCCTGAAGAAGGCCATGGCCCCAGTCCTGAGTGATGTGACTGTGGAGTGGGTCTTCCCGGAGACCACCGAAGTGCTGGTCTCCCCCTTGAGCACCAGCACCCTCTTCCCTGGGGAACGGCTGGTGGGATACGGCATTGTGTGTGATGCCTCCTTATACATCTCCAACTCCAGAACTGTAAGTAGCTTAGAAATGCCTGGGGTCAGTGGGGGTCCAGAAACATGCCCTTGCAGCCATCCTCGCTGGAAAGACTGTTCCTGGCAGGAAGGAACGAACTGGATCTGGGCTTATAGCTGTGAGGTATAGATGCCAGGCCATGGAACGCAATCTACAAATAACTAATGAGATTAGAAAGACATAACTTTTCAACCCAGAAATCCCTTCTAAGGGATCTAACAGAAATAAAGGGATATAATGGAGTTATGTCCAAGGATTTATTGTAGCCTTTTTTGTGATGGCAAAAACTATGGCCACATATTAATGCTGCTCCCCTCAAAATGTCGTGTGATGTTACACACGGCAGGAGAATATTGTGAAAGACATTATCACAAATGATGTGGTAGCCAGAATATGAATTTCTCATCAAATAAACTTAATTATTGAGAGAGGACAACAATTTGTCTAACTGAGCTGGTCAATTCGGTTTCTAATTTTCTCTTGTAAATTCCAGGACTTCATAAACTTCTTTTTCTAGTCCAAAGGTATTCATAGCCTCCCCAGAGCTCCCAAACTATTGTTTAGTAGATCAACAATAATAGGTACCATCAGACACTGTGGTCTCACATGCTTATTTTAATTGAATTGATTTTCTAAGGTGATCTTGTACTCCTTTTTTCCTTTTCTACTTTGTCCTCTTTCCTACATCAGGTGGCTTATACTTTGTTGTCTGATCAGGCCTGACTTACTGTTGAAGGAAGGGAGGTTAATAGCATTTTCTCTTTGTGAGTCTTGTAGCCTATGTCGCCACCTTGTATGCATCAATGGATGGCATGTTGACTTTCTGGCTGATAAAGCGTTAAGTGTGAATATAAATACAGCCACCAAGTGAGTGCTTAACCACAGGGGTGGTAAAATATTGCACAACCATCAAATGTTTAAAAGAGTAGTTGACGTGCAGGACTTCCAAAATGTTTAAAGTGCAGTGTTCAAGATACTGCTAAATAGAAAGTAATATGGTCCAGTTTTTGTAAAACAAAAATGATCCCCAAAAGCCTTTATGTTTTATATGTATGTATATACTATGGAGAATGGGATGGGAGGAATTAGATGGTTCATTCTGTTCATTTTGTTTACCTATTTGGAGACAGGCAGTGGCATTTAGAATTACCTTTTACATTTTTTTAATAAAGAATATAATTTAAAATATAAACAATGTAAGTGATATGAAGTAATTTTCATTCACCATCTCATAAACAGAAGTCTGCCTAAATTCTCCAAGCTAGCAAAACACTTTTTTTATTATTATTATTCCACTTCTAGCATGGACTCTCCACCACCTTGCCTCACACTGCTTGCTGCTCTGTGGATGTCCTTCCTGCCATCTAGCCTAATTCCCAACCTTCTTTCTCCCCCTTCCTCCAGGACAAGAGGAGACGATACAGCATGCTGCACTCTCAGGAGTCCAGCAGCTCTGTCTTCTACCATTCACAGGATGAGGGGCCCGGCTCAGACAATGCAAATTGTCCCAATAGCTTGGGGGAACCCCTCAACCTGCAGCAGGCCACAGATGCCCGGCCGTCCAGTGGCGACCCCGCCACCAGTCCTGGTAAATCTGCCGCCCTTTGTGCTTCCCTCACTTCTCCAGACGCTATGATCGCTACGTTTTGCTGAGCACTTACTATGTGCTAAGCACTTCATACAAACAGTCGCACTGAATAGTTAGCAGCTGCAGGGGGAGCTACCACCTATTCTACAGATGAGGAGATTGAGACAGGAAACTTCAGTCACTTGGCTGAGCTCATGGAACTTGAAAGAGGTCGAGTACAGATAGTCTAGACCTGTCTGCCTCCAGAGCCACTTCATGGTTTTAGTTTCCACTCAGAGGGCGTTTCCTGATCACCTACCCAGGCTAAGTGCTGAGCACAGTGTGAGCAGCAAAGATGACTCAAAGGTGGCACCTGTTCTTCAGAAGCTCTCAATCTGGTGAGGGGGATACAATTGGACTTAGTTCTGAGAGGAAGCAGAGTGACATGGGCCACAGGAGGTTCTGGGCAGCAGACACTGCCTGAGCAAAGGTGTGGAGGTGTGACACCTAGAAAATACAGCCACAGCTGGTTACTCAGCTACTATACTTGGACACATGGAACCTTGAAAAGGGAACAGAAAGGAGAGTCGCTGGGTGATAGATAAGGGCCAGGTTAGGCCAGGCTTTGAATGCCAGGTGAGGTGAGGCACCCAAACATATGTCAGTAGGTGAGCCGTGGAAAGATCGAGAAGTTTTCAAGCATGAAAGGGTATGCAAGCCCCTCCCTATTTGCCCGCTGTCCTCTTCTTGTACTCTGGTGGCTCCCCTGTCACTACTCCTGTCCAGGTGTGGGCCTCTCCCAGCGACGACGGGCATATAGCACCAACCAGATCATCGACCACAAGCCCTCCCCGAGGGCCACCACGGTCAGCGACCCCACGATGGCTGCCAGGAGATACCCACTGCGGAAAGCCAAGCTGCAGGACCTCATCAACCAGCCCGGCCCAGATGCCCAGGCGAGGCAGATTGATTTGCAGGTACCCGGGCGGGGCAAGGTGGAGTTGGGGGAGGCCATGGGTGGGGAGTGAGCTGTGTCTCCTGCTTCAACCGGAAGGATGGAGCCTGTCCACAACTGACTGAGAAGCGAGTCACCTCTTCCTTCATCTGCCTGGCCCTCAGTGACCCCTTCCTTACAATGATACCCATTGGCCAATGACAGCACCAGTTCTCTGCACACAGCATTTCCCAGTTGTCAAGGAGTCTCCCCATCTGCTCTCTCATTTGATTTTATAGCAGCCCTGGGAAAGGAGGGGGTGTGGAAATGAAGGGTTAAGGTCACACAGCTTGTCTGGAGATTAAAACCCGGGACCCACTTCCTGCAAAGCTCTTGCTTCCCTCTCCATCACACACTGCACCTCCTGCAGATACCAAAGATGGTACACCACCCAGGGCAGGGGTGACCTCAGCGCTACGGCCACAGCAGGGCCAGTTGCCCCCTGTCCAGCTAGACCAGTTTCTGGCCTCGGCACCTTGGACATGATAATTCTTTGTTGTGGGGCGCTCTTGTGTAGAAATTGTAGAAATTTTACAGCATCCCTGGCCTCTATCAAATGAATGCCAGTTAACTCCCCCCCCCCCCCCCCCACCCCCCCCCACACACACACACAGAGCTAGGCCTTCAGTGCCTCGGGCAGCTCAGTGTGTCCCCCCCCCCCCCCCCCCCGCCCAGTGATGACAACTAAAAGTGTCTTTAGACTTTGCCAAATGTCCCTGGGGGAGGGTGGCAAAATCACCAGTTTGAGAAACACTGTCCTAAACCAATGGGCTTGATGGAGCTTCGTCAGGGTGTCTGTGGTTCCACAGAAGCCGCCTTTCATTTCCCACGCCCACCCACAACCTCCATCCATCCCTGCCTCCACAGACGCATCAGCCCCCACGCTCCCCAGGGGCAGACACACTGCCACCTCGTCCCTGAGGTCCTTGTCTGTCCTTAGCCAGGGATGCAGTTGGAAGACACTGACCTTGGAGTCAGGCAGACGCTGCTCCTCAAACATGTGACTCAACCTTTCTGAGCCCCAATTTCTTCGCCTGTGAAATGGGGAGAATAGTTTGCGCGGGTGGTTGAGCTAACAGGCATCCACAGATATGTACTGAGAGCCAACGACAAGTGGAGGACTCTTGCAGGCATCGGGTGGTAAGAGATCAAGTGCCTGATGCAGTGCCCGGCACACAGTAGGTGTCCTTTAAATGCAGGTCTGGTTAGTGAGCGCTCTGAGCAGTGTGGCTTCTCTTCTCTCCTATTTGCTTCTGGCCATCTTTGCTCATCTCTGCCCCGTCCCCTGCTTGGCTTCTTCCCCAATCTGATTCTCCCCAACACAACATGTGCACACATGTAGACACGCCCTACAGCCTCTGGCTGGGTGAAGGGCTGAACCTGAGACTAGTCTATTGCCATGGAAACTGTAGCAGCTTGTTTCTCAATCTGTTGGTGATGGTGAGGCAAAGGTGAGAGGAATCCTAGTCTCTGATGAGGGAGGTGAGGTTAGGGGCACCCTGGGATGCAGCAGCCCCAGCTGGGTACCAGCTCCCACTGAGGCCATCCAGTCCCAATCTTCTCCCACACCCTTGTACCATCCCAGGACCTCAGGTCCAGAGGAGACGGGAAGGAGCACCTCAGCCCCTGCCCCAAGGAGCAGGAACCCCCATCTAATGGGGAGTACAGTCCCTTCCCAATAAATACTTGGTAGCGATGAGAAAGACCACCCAGTTAGCTGTTGGCCTAAAAGACTGAGAAATACCTTTTCTCTCTGTTACACCTAGTAAGTGCCCTTGCGCCCTGTCTCCTATCAGGCAAAGCAAACATTGCCAGAGACACAAATTCATTTTTAATTAATTTAATATTCTTTAATTACAAACATACTACATACTCAGATTGTGAAAATCACACCCTCAAACAGTTCGGTTGAGTATAAAGTAAAAAGAAAAGTACCCTGACCTACTTGGTTTTGAGTGTTTCCTTCCAGAAATACTACACACACACACACACACACACACACAACACACGTACGTGTTTTAAATAACCGCATATACAAACTTCCCTCTAAATTACTTTTCTAATATCTTCTTAATTCACTTTTTTACATACAGTAAATTACTCTTTTTGGTGAATAGCTCCATGAATTCTGACAAATGAATAGTCATGTGACCATTTCCACGATCAGAATACAGAAGAGTTGCAAATGTTTTAATGTTTTCTCTTAGACATCTTCCCAAATTAGTTTTTAAGAAACTGCCTGTTTTATTGCAGTGCTGTGTGGTGTTCCAACACATGGACGTACCATAACTTACCAGTATTTGCCAATCTTAATGAAGTACATCCAGATAGTTTCCAGATATTCACAAAATCTTTTTTTAACAAACAATACTGCATCAAAGATACAGTACATGTATGTAGATATTTGCAACCTTGTGTATTTCCACAGGATCCAATTCCTAAAGGTGGAATCGCTGGGTCCAGGCAGCGTGGGCCTTGTTAATGTTGACAGCTATCACGGGGCTGCATCGTTCTCCACAAGTACACGTCACTGCGCACTCCCACCAACAGTCCATGGGGGATCCCCGTCTCCCCATTGACTACATTGCGTGTCATCAGACATTTATACATTTTCTAGTCTGGAAAATGGGAAAAGTCATAATGCATTTCATTTTATTTTTTATCCTCGCCCGAGGATATATTGTTATTGATTTAAGAAAGGAAGGGAGAGAAACATCAATGTGAGAGAGAAACATTGATCCGTTACCCCCCATATGCACCCCAACTGGAGATCGAACCCATAACCTAGGTATATGCCCTGACTGGGAAGCGAACCCTTGAATGATGCTCCAACCAATGAAGCCACCTGGCCAGGACTGTCATTCATTTTAACTTAGAGCAACACTCAAGAGCTGAGCATGTTTTCATGGGTTTATTGGATACTTTTTCTGTAAACTGGCTGTAAAGGCCCTTAATCCATTATTTCATCGAGTGTGTCTCCACCCCCCACAGTGATTTCTAAGAGCATTTTCTTGAAAATGAGCTTTGTCATGCATGTTGCGAAAATATTTCCCAGTTTACCCCTGGCCTTTTGATGTTTTCCTTTAGACAGATTAAGTCCACAGAACAGAACAGGAAGCCCAGAAATAACACCAAATGTGCATGGGAGCTCTGTTGGCATAGAGGTGGGGAATTCATAAACCCTAGAGCAGTGGGTCTCAACCTTCCTAATGCCTTGACCCTTTAATACAGTTCCTCATGTTGTGGTGACCCCCCAATTTCATTGTTACAAATTGAACATAATTAAAGCATAGTGATTATTCACAAAAACAATATGTAATTATATATGTGTTTTTCGATAGTCTTAGGCGACCCCTGTGAAAGGGTCGTTCAACCCCCAAAGGGGTCGCGACCCACAGGTTGAGAACCGCTGCCCTAGAGACTCCATAAAGGAACGGTATTCAATAAACGGTGCTAGGACTCAAAAAACCAACGAAAAGGCTGGTTCCTATTTCCTTACAAGAAAATAAATTTCATGTGAATCAAAGATTTAAGCAAACAAACAAATGTCACAAAAAGTCTATAGGAATTTTTTTTTAAGTAGGAAAGACCTTTTAAGCATGACCTATGAGAAGGCCTAAGGAAAGGGTTAATTTTAAACACACACAAACGTTTCAAACTTTGTGGCAAAAATAAGTGAGTGTAGATTATCTATGGTATGTGATTTTCCATGGTCTTCCGGGGTTTGGACTTCATCCATGGGTTAGGATTATTCATGTTGACATTTCTCATGGGTAGTAGAGAGTAAGTGGTTTGTCCTTGGGTGCTACAGGCGGAGCTGGGGTGGAGGGGAGCGGCCCAGCCTCCTCACCTTGCTCTTGCCTTCCTAGCCCTTCCTGAACAGCGGCTGGGACCCGTGCCAAGGCCCCAAACTCCGGGGCCCAGGGGCCCGCAGGCCCTCTCTGCTGCCCCAAGGCTGCCAGCCCTTCGTGCCCTCTGACCAGGAGACCCAGGCCTGGAGCCCCATGAGGGAGCTGGATCTTGGGTACAGCCTGCAGCCTGCCTCAGACAGCCTCAGCCCTGGGGACCAGGGTAAGTGTCCTCAGGGCCCGGGGCCTGACTGGGAACAGGGAGGACTCCTTGGCTATGGCCTGACTTCAGATGACAGGCCCAGAGGACAGATGCCTGTGCCCTTTGGGGGTGGGGGGAGTCTGCTGTGGCCCCTTCTCTCCCTGAGGACCTCACCAACCCCTCTTTTCCCAATCAACCTGCCCTTTGGGAGGCCTGTCCCTTACCGGTGTCCTCCCTGCGGCACATTCTCCCTGAGGAGTGCCCCACCCCATCCTAAGGACCCCTCAGGTCCTGGCTTCCTGGGAGGTGGGGACCAGCCCATGCCACCCAACCTGTTCTAAGAAAGGAGTTTCGAGATCCCTGGGCGTGCGGCTGGGGTGCTGTACTGTGTTTGTTTAGGGGTGTTTGTGCCCTGGGAACGGATGCTGTCCCCTGCGGGACTGGCCCTCTGTCCCCCAGTTCAGAGCACTGTCCTCTCGACCCTCCGCCCACAGAGCCGGTCCATCAACCCTCCTCCTTGGAGACCCAGACCTCCCCGGCCTGGGAGCCTCAGGCCAGCATGGGCAGGCCGGCCACCCCAGGCCCCGTGGTGGGCAAGGCCGTGGTCAAGGGCCTGCGGGACAGCCAGCGTTTACAATGGGAGGTGAGCTTCGAGCTGGAGCCCCCGGGCCACGAGCGGAGCAGAGCGCACGATGCCGACCTTTGGAAGGAGACCTTCCACCACCTGGCGGCCCG
>NW_006298676.1:10100-21983 GCF_000327345.1 Myotis davidii | reverse complement strand
CACACATACACACACACACACACACACACGCAGCCCAGGGCTCCATCCCCTCCGGTATCTGCCCCATCCCCTTGCCTCCTCCCACCAGCCCTGGGCTCCTCCAGCCCTCCCACCCTCACCCAGTGATCTGGCTTCTCCTCTCCCTCCTCCCCCTCCTCCGTGCCCTCTGCTTCTGGTCCTCCACCCCTCCTCACTTCCCAACCTTCTCCCCGCAGCGCTCTCTAAGACAGAATAATGGGGACAGCCCTATTCCACCCACTCTGCTCCTCTGGGACCGCACCTACCTTCCCACAGACCCCACTAGACAGCGGTTCCCAACCTTCTGGCCACGCCCCACCTAAGCGTCTCTAAAATCCTGATGCCCCCACCCCATGACATATAATTCTTATTATTCAAAAAGTGAACTCCTATTCGCTTGGAGGAAGCCTCACAGGCCATTCACTTGGTCTAAACAAGCTTCCAAAGAACATGGCATCCATGAAAGAGAAAAATAAAAGAATATGAAAGGACAGTTGAAGTACTGAGGAAGAAATCACTAAGAAATTGTTTTAAAAATAATAATATGAAGTGCTATGAAAAATAGCAAATCAAGTTTCAAAACATATAATAGAGAACTGAAATGCATAAACATGTCACAATATATACTTATATACTGTATATGAGGCCCCTAGGACCACAAGAAATGCAAAAAATTCACTGTTAATCACTCATTCTCGAATTGCCCCCCTTACAAAACAAATTGCCCCCTGTGGGGTGTGTGCCCCACATTGGGAACCACTGCCCT
Source organism: Myotis davidii (assembly GCF_000327345.1). Classification (NCBI taxonomy): domain Eukaryota; kingdom Metazoa; phylum Chordata; class Mammalia; order Chiroptera; family Vespertilionidae; genus Myotis; species Myotis davidii. Next base: position 21,199 of record NW_006298676.1, on the reverse strand, counting down.
AGAACTGCTCGGCCCACTCACTCACTCATCAAGGCCACTTACTGAACGCAGATCCTCGGGGGGCCAGCCTTGGGGCTGAGCACAGAGACCAGGGCATCCCTGCCCTTACCAGTGCTTGACACAAACTAGCAGGAGAGTCAGCATTAATCAAATATGTATAGACACTCTTAATTGCCCGCATTTGCCCTAAGTGCTATTAAGAAGAAATATAGGGATACAAGAGATTGTATAACAAGGGTGGTGGGGAAGCTCATTTAGCTCAGGAATTGGGACGAACTTTTCTTTAAAAGTGAGTCCTGGGATCCTGATAGAGTCCACTTGAAGACTAGACAGATGGAGATAGAAATAGAAAATATTTTATTATTTGTTATAGTGTATGCTTTATTTACATAATATGACTTATATTTTATATTATTTGTATTGTAAAGTCATCATTAGGAAAAATTTATTGCACACACACCGAAAAGACTGTTCGCAAATCAAGAGCACCCAAACCAACACATGGAATGAAGCTCAGGGGTATCCTATATAATAAAAGCCTAATATGCAAATCAACCGAATAGCGGACCAACCTGTGGAACAACCAGTCACTATGATGTGCACTGACCACCAGGGGACAGACACTCAATGCAGGAGCTGCCCCCAGCCCACAGGCCCCAGGCCAGCCAATGCAGGTGCCAGCAGGGGCCCCCTGATTGCCCTGCCGGTAGCTCCCCAGATCTGCCCTGATCTCTGGCCAGGCCTAGGCACCCTACCTGTGCACAAATTTTGTGCACTGGGCCTCTAGTATTATCATAAAGCAGCTTATAGAGTGAGGAAGCAGTGACAGTTAATTCTTCGTGATGATGGGTTATAAAGTTGGAATTTTCGGCAATTACCTTACAGTAACCTTAGGAAATAGTTCCAATCTCAGAGGCAGAAGCAAAAAATGTCCCCAGTCACGTTAGTCTTGCAAAATGAGCTAAATTAAACTTTGTTTGTTTAATGAAACTGGTTTTGCCTGCTCAGGGAATTTTCAAGGCTGATCTCTGTTTGGTTTTTATTTTAACATTACATAATATGTTATTTTTTTTTCCCCACGAGCACTTCACCTTACAGTTTACAAAACGTGTCCCCTCTGCATGTCCTCGGCTCCTCACACAGCCTTTTGGAGGTGGGAAGCCACAGAGACTGCTAACTTGCTGCGTGGAAAGAGCTTGGGCTTTGGGAACAGACCACCACTAAGTCCCGATCTCAATCCACGACTACCTCGCTGTGTGACCCTGTGCCTGCCGCTCTCCCTCTCTGGTTTCCAACCTGCCCTGCAAAATTGTCCAATGGGCCAGACCAGTGGCCCACACTCAGCCAGGGTACTATGAAGTCCTGCAGCAAGAGTCTCATCAGGCAGCTACGAACTGAAAATAGGAAATGCAGACAACACAGACGGCTTTGGTTGTCTTTAATAACACTAGTTATTTAAGGGCAGTAACTGTCTTTTTTAGTCTGAGATGTCTTCCCTCTTTTACATTAAAACATCCTTATTATATGAAGTGATAGTGGAGGAGAACAAACTTGGGGGGCGGGGGGTTAGGTTCTTAAGCGGCAAGTTGGAAACCCCTTGATTTGAAGGGCTCATTGCATCCTAAAGATGGGACCACTGGTCTAGCCTTCCCTCTGGCTTCCGGAGCTTCCGTGTGGGAGAGAACGTTCTGAGTCCACACGGTGACCCCAGCTTCTCCCTCCGCAGGGTCCAGCCGCCGCTACCAGGTAAACGCTGTGCATACCAGCAAGGCCTGCAACATCATCAGCAAGTACACCGCCTACGTGCCTGTGGACGTGAGCGAGAGGCTGTACCTGCCCACCGTGGTAGCCTACCCCAGCTCCGGTAAGGCACGGGGGTGGCCAGGCAGCCCCCGGGGGCTGGAGGAGGTGGCTGAGACCTTAAGGGGCAGAGCTGCAGGGTAGGGTGCACAGAAGGGTCTAAAACAGTGATGGCGAACCTATGACACGCGTGTCAGAGGTGACACGTGAACTCATTTATTTTGGTTGATTTTTCTTTGTTAAATGGCATTTAAATATATAAAATAAATATCAAAAATATAAGTCTTTGTTTTACTATGGTTGCAAATATCAAAAAATTTCTGTATGTGACGCGGCGCCAGAGTTAAGTTAGGGTTTTTCAATATGCTGACACGCCGAGCTCAAAAGGTTCGCCATCACTGGTCTAGAAGCATAAAGACCCCAAAAGCAGATGGTGTAACCACCACGGGGCACAGAAGCCTATGAAACCACGCCACTCCCTTATTCCCACCAAATAAGCATGACTTCACTGAAGTTTTCCAATGAGGGCAATGATATGTGCTCACTATAGAAAATTCCAAAATGTAGAAAGACGGAAAATAAATAGAAGTGACAGTCATCCAGAGACGAGTACTGATTACCTCCTTGGTGACCACCCTTCCAGACTTCTCTCTATGGATATCTCCACAGAGAAATCAAAAAACATAATTTTGCATGAATTGGATGATATCGATGTGTGCTGTTCCTTTGGAAATATGGGTGGGAAGGTGAATCTCTACCATCATTTTACCAGCTGCGTTGTTTCCTGATGCGGAAAAATACTAATCGTAATAGTCAATTTGACAGGGATGGAATGGATATATGGATATATGGATATGGGATGGATGGATATATGGAGATATATATATAATCATTTAGTCCTCAGAACAACTCTGCAAGGCAGATACTATTACCCCCATTTTAAAGATGGGGAAACAGAGGCAGAGGGGGTTAAGTAACTTGTCCAGGGTCACACAGCAGGAAGAGGCAGAGACAGGCTTTGAACCCCAGGGATCTGGCTCCAGAGTCTCTGCTCACCCCGCTCCTCGCCAGCTGCTTCTTAAGGTTTCTCAGAACCTACTGGATCAGCCCCTCATTATTAGACCTTCCATTTATTCCCTTCTCTACTATTATAAATGATGCTGCAAAGAACATCTTTGTGCACCTGTCTGGTTATCTGCTCAGGGTTAATGAACTCTCAGAAGTCAGATTGCATATCAAGATTGCCCGCTTAAAACTGTGCTGGATGTTACCAACCTGGCCCAGGCCCAAGCGTTGTTGTTCCGATGCCCGCCCTCGCCAACACTGACTGTTGTTCCTCTTTCTAAACCCTGCCAGGCTGATAATGAGGAAAGACGCTCCCTGGGGAATTTCTTTAGTTTTTAGTTGTTGGGTGAGATGCTGTTCACCTGTTTGTGAACTACTGTTCTTTTCATCTCCTGAATTACTTTTTCCCGTCCTTTGTAATCTCCTTTTTTTAGCAGACCTCCTGAAAGAACTGTGTTTGGAAACGGAATGTACCTTTCCTCCTTCCTCCTGTGCCCTGCACCCCTTTTGTTTATAGTCCTCACTGTTCTCAGGTCGGGCTCTGGCCAGCAGCCAGGCTGTTGCTCCGCTGGCCATGCTTACTCACTGGGCCTTGTCATCCTGAATGGCATGCTTATTCAGGATGTCTGTCCCTCCCACCCATCTCTGACCACCCTCCTGGCCTCCGTAGCCACAGTCTGGGAGGTATGGAGACCATCCCGCCATCTCCAAAGGTCTGCTCAGCACTTCCCAAAGTGTGATCCAGGAAGCTAGACCCTCGTTCCCCATCCCATCAATGGCCATTCGGCACAAAAATAGGAAATCCCAGCCCTGGCCAGTGTGGCTCAGTTGGTTGGACATTATCCGATGCACCGCAAGGTTGCCAGTTTGAGTCCCAGTCCAGGCACATGCCCAGGCTATGGGCTCCATCCCCAGCAGGGTTTTGCTCTCACATTGATGTTTCACTCTCTTTCTCCCTCTGCCTTCCTCTCTCTCTATAAATCAATTTTTTTAAGAAAATTTTGAACAGGAAATATCAGATCAGGAAGAAACTGAACTAAATACCAGTTCAGGAAACACTGAACTAAATAAAGTTCAAAGGCTTTCTTCACAGCAGAGCCTTTGGAACCTTTGGGATGTTAATATACATCAGGAGGCTCAGAGAATGGACCATAATATGCAGCTTCTTCAAAATTTATTGCCAATAGAACTCTTCTTTATTTTTTAAAAGAATGACTTACAGACTAGTGTTCTCATAGAGTGGGTTCCCTAAACCACACTTGGGTGCTGTAGCTTCCATCCATCCCCCATTGGTGATGCCCTGGGACTGCAGGGACCTGCCTGTGGCGGGGGGCATGGGACCTGGGTCTCTGAGACAGCCAATGGGGAATGAGAGGAAATGGGGTATTCTTGAGAAAACCAGCCTTTAGACTAACTAGAAAACACTGCTGCTTTCTGAACATTCTCTCTCGGCAGGAGTATTTACCTAGCAAAGTCGGTATTATCCCCATTTTCCAGATCTGGACATTGAGGTTGAGAGTGGTTAGCACCTCATCCAGCTACTAAAAGATGGGCTGGGGTTCAAACCCAGGTCATTCTGGCTCCAAAGCTCATGGTCTCACCTTGTACAAAGCCTCCCTGTCTTTGGATAATTGAAGCCAGAATCCTTCCTGCCAGCTTGGGAAGGGGGCAAAGGACCGGCACAATTGCACCCACCTGACCCCTTCTCCTGTCCTCACGCAGGTGCTGCACTGCGGATGGCCAGCTCTCGGGCCCTGAGCCAACAGTGGAGGGGCAGCTCTGCTGGCTTCAGTCGGTCCCAGTCCGTGTTCACGGAAGACCCGGCAGCAGGACCTGGCAGATTCCAGAACCTAAGTAAGAACCACCTGGGGCGGGTTCTGGATCCCGAGCTCCTGAGTCATGGCATCCTCGTGCCCAAGACCCTGGAGGCCTCACTCTGAGTCTGCACTTTGGGCCCTTGCAGGACCAGGGGAGGCCAGGCCTCCTGGGCCCTCTGAGGCCTGAGATGGGCAGCGGGGTGCAGCATGGCTCAAGCAAGCTGCCTTCACACAGCGTTGCTGAGAGAGCCTCTCGGAGCCAGGAGCAGCCTGCTCTCCCTGCCCGCGTGCCCACACCATCCCTTCACCTCTCCCCTCTGAAGGTCCGCCAACCCCGGTGGCTATTCCCTGCCTCCAACCTCTGAGTCCTGCCAGGCATCCACTGCCAGAAAACCTGATAAATGGGGGAAAGTGGAGAGCAACGAGGCAGGTCCATCGTTTGGGTCCTACCATCTGCCTCGTTCCTTCCCGCCTTCACCTGATTGGGTTGTGCCTGCAGCTTGGTCCTTGAAGATCCGTGGTTTGGCCTTTTTGTGACTTTACGCTCTTCACAGGAGGCTTCAACTCTCTGTTTCCTGGATGTCTGCATGTCTATCTGTCCCTCTAAAGCAGTGGTTCTCAATCTTCTGGCCCTTGAAATACAGTTCCTCATGTTGTGACCCAACCATACAATTATTTTCGTTGCTACTTCATAACTGTCATGTTGCTACTGTTATGAATCGTCATGTAAATATCTGATATGCAGGATGGTCTTAAGCGATCCCTGTGAAAGGGTCATTCGACTGCCAAAGGGGTCGCAACCCACAGGTTGAGAACCGCTGCTCTAAAGACATCCTAACAGCTGCACCAATCCTAACCCCTTTCTTCACGCCCCCGGGTGTGCAGTGAAGATCTGCTCTGTGCACAGGGAGGACATTGGAGGGCCCACCTGGCCACAAGCCTGGGCGTCATAATTTAACCTGAGGGTTAGAAAGTTCTCACGGGCATTGATGGGTTAAAAAGGGAACAGTGGGTAAGCGGGTGGAGGAGCTCTTTAGAATTAAAGAGTTCTGCCAACTCTTTGGTTCTATCAGAGCCTCCAAAATTGGGAACCTGCTCTTCCCCGGAGCCATGCTGAGCCTCCAGTCTAGAGGAAATGTCTTCCTTTCTCCATAGCGGTGGCCCATGACTTCCATCAAAATCACAAATACCTTCTGTTTCTTTTTTCTTTTTTTAACATTTTCTTTTTTATTGATTTCAGAGAGGAAGGGAGAGGCAGAGAGAGATAGAAACATCAATGATGACTTGAGAGAATCATCAATCGGCTGCCTCCTGCACACCCCGCACTGGGGATCGAGCCCACAACCCAGGCATGTGCCCTGACCTGGAATCGAAGTGTGACCTCCTGGTTCATAGGTCAATGTTCAACCACTGGGCCACGCCGGCTGGGCGAAAATCCCTTCTTTTCAATTGTCCTCTAATTCAGACCCAAGTGTCTATTATATCTAGGCTGTTCTCTATCCCAAGCACTTGCCCTCCCCAAGGATGATAATCGCTAACACGTACTGAGAGTTTCCTGTGTGTTGGGCACTGTCCCAATTATCCATGACTCCTCATAATCATCTGAGTTGGTTTATTTTATTGTCCCCATTAAGAGATGAGAAAACTGAGGCTCAGAGAGGTTAAATGACTTACTCATGATCACAGAGCTGATATAAGGTAGAGCCAAGACTTAAACTCAGGCATTGTCTGGCCCCAGAACCCAGGAGTTTAACCACCAGGTTAATTTGCCTCCTGGTTGCCTCAGTCACTAGTTCACTCCCATGCTGCCCCACTCCACCCAGGCACCTAGTGATAACCAGAGCTCCTTGGCCCTCATGGAGCTCCTGACAATCTCATAGGGGACCAGAGGCTCTGATGAACATATTTGTGCATGAAGCTTTTTCCATAATTTGGTTTGTTCTTTTATAGTATACTAGAGGCCTGGTGCACAAAAATTCGTGCACTGGGGTGGGGGGAGGGCCCCTCAGCCCGGCCTGCCCCCTCTCACAGTCCGGGAGCCCTCAGGGGATGTCCTACCTCTGCAGGAAGCAACCGGGTCGATCAGGGGAAGGCGCTGCCCCCACCACCCCGCTGCTGCTGCCTCTGCCAGCCGCCGCAGCCGCCTGCTCTTGGCCCTCGCAGCCGCCGCGGCTTTGTCCGGAAGGACATCCAGAAGACGTCCGGTCTATCCGGTCTAATTAGTATATTACCCTTTTATTAGTATAGATTTCCCATCACACTCCATCTCTTGAAATAATGATCCTAAGAATAACTACCCTGATTATACATTTTGAACAAACTCTGTATAATTATCACCTTCATTTTACAGATGAGGAAACTGAGGCTCAGAGCCATGTTCTGGTGCCTCCTAGAGTGCTGGCATGAAACCCTCCTCCATGAGACATAGACCTGGTGCTTCATGCCCACTTCTCCTACAACCCCCAACTTCCACCCTCAGCCTCTGACCTGCTCCTGCTTCCCTGATGGGTCTGTAGCTCAGAATTTCATTGAGCACTTACTATGAGCCAAGTATCTCACTGAATCCTTATAATACTGTGGGACTGATACTGTTGTCCCTAATTTTCAATCAAAATTTATGAAGGAAGTCCCTTTGCCAGGGTCACACAGTTAGTCCATGGAGGAGTTGGGATTGGAACCCAGGCATTCTGACTCTTATGGCAGAGCAATGGTGGTACCTTAAAGACAAAGGCCCATCCAACTAGGGATGGAACACTTACTTTGCTCTCCAGCCCAGCCCCAGGTTCTGTGAATTCAGCCATCACTCTCCTGGCAGGGGCGGGAGAGGAGAAAGGGAGAGCCAGGGGGCTCAGGCCTCACTGGCTTCCCTCTGTTGCAGATGTGGAGGAAAACCCTGCTGTGTCCTCCGGCAACGCCACATCCCCGGGCGGGGAGAAGTACGCTGCTTCTGAGGGTATGTGGACCCTCGCCCGGCTCTCCCCTTAATGAAGATAGTGATTGTGGTTGACCCTCGGGCCAAGAGAGTGTCTTAGCCCAACAGAGTCCTCAGTGGCTAAATTTATTCCTCAAAGCAACCCTGTGCAAGATAAATAGGGATATCCCCAACTTAAAGGCTGGGAAACTGAGACTCAGGGAAGTAAAGTGACTTGCCCAAGGTCACACAGCAAGTCCGTGATGAAGCCAGGCCTGGAATCCGGCCTCCCAGTTTCTAGCTGACCATGCCAGCACCGCACTCTGCCTAGATTCCTCCAGCAATGTGCCAGGGAAGGAAAATCAATGTCCCCATCCGGGGACAAGAGGGTTTAATATGAGGCTGTCACTGCCCCAACAGGGAATCTTCCAGAAGATGCCAGGGGCCACCAGCCAAGGACCCTTGGAGGCCTGTTTCTCACACATATATTTCACTCCTCCCCGTACCAACTGGGTCATAAACAGAACGCAGCCTAACATTCCCCTAAGTCCCCTCTGGGCCTCCGCTTCCCCAGCTGGGCAGTGAGCGGTTGGGCAGGGTCCTCTGTCAGGCAACAACTGTCACTGTGTGGCTCTCCAGGTCCCCAGCACGGCCTGGCCACCAACACCCCTTCTTCCTTGAAGACCTCTGAGACCCTGTTTGGAACCAGGTACGTGGGCTTTCCCTTGGGGGACACTCTACCACCACCCGTCTCCCAGGGGCTGTCCCTGGCTTGGAAGGCCAAAGGCAGGCCCAGCCTGACATTCAGACAAAAGTGAACAATCCAAACGGTGCCAAGAAGGCCCCATCCAGAGACATCACTGTCCTCCAGGCATCCCACTGCAGAAAATCCCATCTTGGTGGTTCATCTCCCACAGGGTGGTCTCTCTGCAAACGCGGCCCCCTGGGAGGGCCAGCCTGAGACACGCTGACCACTAGGCTAAAGACCGTCCTAAAAAAGCATAGCCTGGTCCCCGTCCAGGTTGCTACTAACTCACTGAGGGCCTCAGGGAAAATGCACACACCCACCGCCCCGGCCTCAGTTTCCCCAGCTGTCAAATGAGGAGATTGGAGGAAGCCACCTATCCGATCCCTTCTGGCCTGACTTTCAGAGGCTGCTGAGTGAGCACCGGGGGGTGGGATGACCAGGGACCCCCCGGGGTGGCTGTGGCCTCTCTTCCCTGCTCCACCCACACAGGCTGACTATCAAAAAGTCCAGGCTGCTGACGCAGGCAGCCAGGGGCTTCCTGGGCAAGCCGCTGACCAAGACTCCAGAGTCAACGCCGGGGAGCCAGAGCTTTGACTACGTCCCACTGGTGAGTGCCCCAGATGCCGGCTGCTCCACAGAGGGCCTTCCCGGGAGCCCCCGTCCAGGACCACCACCCCCCTCCCCCATCACAAGGGAAGAAAACCTAGGCCTCGCACCCACGTAGTCAGCAGGGCAGAGGGGTCTGCACGAGACCCCCACCCAGGGTCTAGGAATGTTGCTAAAAGCTAGCGGCTGCATCATCTTGGCAATCGGCTGCCTTTTTAAAAATTCACGGGAGTTTCACATTCTACCCCACCATCTACATGTGTCTGATTTTCAATGCTTAACAATCAGCCTTGAAATGAGTAAAATTCACACCCCACGAGCATGCACTGTTTTGGGAAGCGGCTCTGCAGACGCCCCAGCACGCTGTGGCAGGGTGGGAAGCCCAGGTGTGGTGTGGACATCTCTGAATTGAGGAGCCAGGGGGCGTGGCCTGCCACCTCCGGGCCAGGGGCGCGGGGAGCAGAGGTGCCGGCAGGAGGGACATGGTTGGAGTTTCACTGCGCAGCTCCAGTCCCTGCACACCGAGCACACGAGCACACGGAGCCTTTCCAGCCATCCTGGGCAGCAGAGCGCTGTGTGGGGGTTCACTCAACCAGGACCCGTTGAGCCAGGCCCAGTGCTAGGCCCTGGGAGACAACCTTGAACCAGATGAGCAGAGTCCCTGAGCGCATGGCGCTGTGGTGGGGACACAGACAAGGAGCCAGGCAATTCTGCCCCTTGGGCTCTGTGATAGGAGAGCTCGGGTTGGTGGGGCAGAGCTAGGCGGGTGGGGCACCTTCTCCAGGCTGTCGGTCGGTCGGGAAGGAATGACGGATGGCTTACTGAGGAGCATAAAGGTCAAGCTGAGACCTGAAGGCCGAGGAGTGATAGCTGGCAGCCTAGAGAGAGAGAGAGAGAGAGAGAGAGAGAGAGAGAGAGAGAGAGAGAGAGGAGGTTGGAGAGTGGGGCTTGAGGAGGAAAAGTTGAGGACAAACCAGCGATTTGGAAATCATGGTTGGGACTTATCTAAGAGAAAACTGACACCACTGAACTGACGTCAGAGAGTGACGTGATCTGTGCCTTACAGACCCCTTGGGGTGCTGGGAAGATGAGGGGGTGGGGGCGAAGGAAGGAAGTAAAGGCAGGGACAGTGCGGGGAGGCGGATGGTGGACTCCAGAGATGTTTAGAAAGCAGACCTGTTGGCACTAGGAAACTGATTGGCTCGGAGGGTGGGAGAGGGCGGTGAGCTGCCCAGAGCCGTGGCGGGGATGGGCCCACCTGCCCAGAACCAGAGGCAGGTTAGGAGTGAAGACGTTGCGTTGGGCGTGGAGAGGGATCAGCTTGGAGTGCCTGTGGGATAAAGGAGGGAGCTCAGTGGGCCTGGGTGCCCCGCAGATCCCCCAGGAAGATGAATGGTGGGCTGTGTGGACCCAGACTTTTGCATGGCCTGGGGCTCCACCGCCTAAAAAGTTGGAGGCCCACTGAGGGGCTCCCGCACCCACAGGTGTCTCTGCAGCTGGCCTCCGGAGCCTTCCTGATGAACCAGGCCTTCTGCGAGGCCATCCACATCCCTATGGACAAGCTCAAGTGGACCTCGCCCTTCACCTGCCACCGAGTGTCCCTCACAGCCCGCCAGCCCGCGTCTAAGACCAGCCCCTCGTCTCGGCACCCCTCTTGTGACACCTTCTCCGAGGAGCCTCTGGCAGGGAACAAGGCGAGCTGGGAGCCCAGCGCGGTGACAGAACATACAGGGAAGCTGTGGGCCACGGTGGTGGCCCTGGCGTGGCTGGAGCACAGCTCGGCATCTTACTTTGTTGAGTGGGAGCTGGTGGCCGCCAAGGCCAGCGCGTGGCTGGAGCAGCAGGAGGTGCCGGAGGGCCGCACGCGGGGCACGCTCAAGGCCGCCGCCCTACAGCTGTTCGTGCTCCTGCGGCACTGGGACGAGAGCCTGGAGTTCAATATGCTCTGCTATAACCCGAATTATGTGTAGGGGGGTTGAGGCAGGGGAGGCGGGCGGGGACCTGAGGGCCTGGGAGGGGAGCTTTGGAAGCTGTAATATATTGGTTGCTAGAAGAGCCCTGGACTAGCGGTCAGGAGGCCTGAATTCCATCCCAACTTAGCTACCACCTAGCTGTGCAACGGAAGGGCAGACCATGCCCCCTCTGGGCCTCA
>NW_006298676.1:8907-10049 GCF_000327345.1 Myotis davidii | reverse complement strand
CACCCCGCCCCCCGTAAGATCAGTGGGTGAGGTGAAATTGGACTAGAGATCTAGAAGGGTCAGAGGTTCCTTTCTGCCTGGACTGTGGGCTGCTGTGGGGGTGACAGCCACTGGGGGTGGAAAGGGAGCATAACTTAAACCTGGGATCCCCGAAGAGGAGGAGCACGTGGTCAGTGTCCCCTCAAATAAAAGGGTGAACGAGCAAACCCCAAAACTGCAAGTCACCAGATTTACAAGCTTGTAACCAGGCCGGAGAGACCACCTCGGCCTGCTGCATGGTGGGCTAGGCACTCGTCTCCATGGTGACAGCCCAGGACCCCTAAGTCACGCTTACAAACCCACGGACAACCATCCTCCCCAACACTGGGTAGAAGGGTCACCGGGGCCTTTTCCTCCGGCCTGGAAGCCCTCCATGTATTTAGTGTGGATGTGTGAGTTCCTGGCTAAGAAGAGCAGGTGAGCAGGACAGGGGAGACACCCTGCAAGCAGGGTGTTAGAATTGAGCAGCTGTCCGTGCAAACACAGTCCCAAAAGAACAGATGGAGTCACAGAAGTCAGTGGAGAGACCAGACAGCAGCTTAAATAATTTACACACTTTCGGGAAGGACTTAATGCAAACTCTACCCACTCGGGCTGAGGGGCAGAGAGGCACCCTGTGTCAGCTGCATTCTGGGACAAGGGGCGCCGTCCAGCCGTGTCACACTGTGGGGGACGGGGCCTTCTTTGCAACAGGGAACCGTGCTTGGCTGCAGTGCATTTGGGGCAGCAGCTCCAGCCAGGAGACGTGATCTATTCAATGACATGGAAGACACTTGAGGCTTCAAGGCAGAGAGGGCCTGGGGACTTGCTCTCAGGCCCACCTGGTGGTGCCATGTGGTGACATCCGCGTGGCAGCCTCAGATTCCCTCCTGGCTGCTGCCCAGCGATCTCTGCCCCACCGACCCCCCTGGAGGCAGGTCTGAACCTCACCAAGGAAGCCCACCAGCTTGGGGCCCCACGCTGAATCCGCACACCCATCTCCAGGGCCTTAATCTCGCCTCATCGAGTGGCCCCGGCAGGCCCCATGGCCCTGGCACAGGCTTCCCGCTTCCGGAGATCCGGACAATCCCAGGCGGACCTGTGGAGCACATGGACTCTGGCGC
>NW_006298676.1:8428-8862 GCF_000327345.1 Myotis davidii | reverse complement strand
CAGGAGCTGAGGCAGCCAAGGGGTCCAGCCCAACACCCACCAGGCTGGAGGAAAGGCAGCCCCAATAGGAAGTGGTACCACACAAAGCCCCCTGCCCTCCAGGAAGAGCCCTCCCTGACCACCTCCTGAGCTGCAAAATCTTCCAGGCGCCTCTCTGCACCAGCCCCTCGAGGCCCTCACATAAAGCTGGGATCCATCCCCAAGGGAGGGGACGGGGCTGGAGACTTCATATAAATCCCACCAGCTGCTTGGCTCACTGTTCTGTTCTCACCCTCTGGGCAGTCACTAACCCAGTGGCTCCCACCACCCCAGGCAGGACACGAGGCCAGAAGGGGATGTTGGCTCAATGTCAGCAACTCCCAGAGGGGTAAGGGCTGTAGGCTGGCTGCTCAAGGCATTGAGCAGGTGTGAGGACAGCATTGTCATCTCCCTCC
>NW_006298676.1:0-8327 GCF_000327345.1 Myotis davidii | reverse complement strand
CCCCCACTCCCACCACCACCACCAAAATAACACTGCAGCTGTGCAGCCCCAGCCCCAGCCCCAGAGTAAGGAGGGAGGGGCGTGGCGGTGGTTAATGGGAAGATTGTCAGGCGGATGGTTCACACACCCGGCACTAGTTCGGGCAAGTGGCACCTCCTCTCTGGATGCCCTGGAGCTGGGGCTTCCCCCTGCTCTGACTTTCCCCGATTCCCAGCCTCTGAGCTCTTTTCCTCTTCGTGACCATGGACTTGCTCTAATGGCCTGGGTGACCTTGAACAAGTCACGTCAGCTTTCTGGGCCTCTTTCCTCCTCTAACACGACCAGGTTGGGCCGGGCTGTCCAGCCTCCCAGTGAACCTGATCCTGGTGTCCCAGCTCTGTGTGGACCATGACTGGGGGGCCCGGGATGGCCCGGCACCTGCCCAGTGTGGAATGAGACACCTGGAAGGGGTAACCGAGAAACCCCGCAAAGCTAAGGGCACACCACCCCCTTCACAGGGAGCATCCTCAGTAGTAGCAGTGGCTGGAGGGCTGGACAACTCTGATGCACAAGCAAGCTGCTGACCTCCGCACTCCCTGGCTCTCCTGCCAGCACCCAAAGGTGCAGAGGAACACCCCTGGCGACAGGCCGCCCTGTGCCCCTGCCTGGAACCTGTGGGACACTCCAGCACCCGCCATTGCCGAGCCCAAATGCCGCCTCTCACTACAGCCTATTGGACCGTCTCCAAGTGGCCCCCAGACCCAAATGCATCCCACAACCTGAGAGCCCTGGGAAGGGAAGAGAAGGGCAGTGCTACCCGGGGAATGGGCTGTGTGTTCATTGTCAGGGCATCTGGGAAAGCTTGTTCCCCACTTCTCTAGCAGGGCCTAGAGAAATCAACAAAAAGAGAATGGGCGCATTCCTGGGCTGTAGCACGCTCCGCAGCGCCCGTGTAAAAACCAGAGGGGCAGGGGCATGGGCAGCCCTTTGCAGCTGGGTTATCTGCTCAGCAGAGGTCTCCCCTGAGGTCAGGAGCTCAGCAGCGTCTCCTGGCCAGGCCTCGGCCCCTACTATGGGACTCCCTGAACCCCGCACTCAGCCGGCCCCGGCCTGGGACCTGAGCCTCGGAGCAGCGCCATCTCCCGGGTCACCTGACGAAGCCGGCTTTCCCCTGTTCATGCTGCAAACCTCCTCGGCTGGAACCGGCCGTCGTGAGCTTCTCGCCGCTTCCCAAGGCAAAGCGCCTCGTCTCCATGCGGTCGCCTGTGGTGACACACGCAGTGCAGTTTCTCTATTTGCCCAGGTGGCTTTGGCTCAAGTGGCATGGCCGGTGCTTGTCCCCCTCGGAGCCTCAAGTGCCTACAATGTGCTGCCCCGCCCCCTTGCCTGCTCACCCATAATGTTCCCCTGGAGCCTGTGACACTTGGTCTTGGAATACACCTCGCCTTTCTGCCCGGTAGCCAGTTAGGTGGGCATCGTGGAAGGCCTGGACATCAGCCAGCTAACGTCCACCGAAAGCTGGCAAATCCCATCCCAGGCCACGTGAGTGTGTGTGTTCTCAGAGGAATGGCTTGCTTGTAAGTGGTGGCTACTGTTCTCGTAGAGGCTTTTAGCTCATAAAAACCGTTGGACGTGATGATGTGACAAAATTACACGTGTCTGCTCTTCTGTTCTCGGAGCTCAGACTTGACGTTAGACGAGGGGTCCAGCCATCTGCTCGCCCATGGGGTCACACCTGACTTGGTTCGGATTTCCCCAGGGACTGAGGTCGGGAGGTCCCAGGATGTGGGAGTTTCCAGTTTTAAAACTGGGGCGATCCGGGAGAAATCAGGACAAGCTGGTCAGTGGTTCCCCCAGAAGCAGAGCCTGCGATAAGGATTCAGTGCAGATGGTGTGTTGTGTGACCCCAGGAAACACTCCAAGGCAAGTGAGGCCGTGGAACAGCGACAGGAGCCACACCGATAAAGGGCGTGTCACCAAGCAGGTCACTCCCATGGGTGTGCACCATCTCTGGGGAACTCCTGGGAAGGAATGGGGGTGGGGACTACCCATTCCACTCAGTCACTGGGTGAGGGTCACCCAGGCCATTCATTCCAGGGCGCTCTGGCTGCCACCGGCGGCGCAGCAGCCGAGCTGGCCTCTGCAGTTAGAGGAAAGCCCCGGGCAGAGACGCACAGGTCCTGGCCGGTGGCCAGCCCACGCGCAGAGGGGAAACAAGCTGAGGGGGCTGGCAGCACGTGCTCCAGCGACTTGGCGGAGCTGCTTCCCACAGTTGGGATGTTTCTCAGAAGCAATTAGTGAGCACAAAGGATGCTTATGTGCAAATCATCCCCAGTCACCAGTCTGCCTCCCACACACGCTGATCTCAAAATCAAACACAAGGCTCATCTGGAAATCCTTCGGCAGCTCACCTTGTTTCCTCAGAATCAGTCCTCACTTTGCAGCCTTCAGGAAGATAGGAATTCCCCACAGGCCCAAAACATGGCCTCGGTGTGCTACCAGCTCCGAGGAGAATCATTCGGGGAGCCAGGAGGCTGAGACTAAAAGGTCACAGTGAGATACTGTGCGCAGGCCTGGCCCTCGTGGGTGATCTTCGCCGGGCAATGGCTTTCACTGAGATGGACAAGTCCTTTCTCTGACCCCCGCCCTGTCCTCCAGCTCTGGGCCGCTGGAGGAACTGAAGTCCTTTCAACACCTCACTGATGTACAGGAGCTGGTACGACCTCCACTTCTGTAAGAAACTCACTGCTTTGTTTTCTCCCATTGTGCATCCTGTACAAGGCGTGTGTGTGGGGGGGGGGGTGTGGGTGTGTGTGTGTGCGTGCGCACGTCCTGCTGGGATGGCAATAGGGTCTCCTAGACCTTCACACCATGCAAAACATCCTCAGAAAAGCAGAGGCTCCGCACTGGACACTCTCTAGGAGGAGCGAGTGAAGTGATCCCGGTGGTTCGGGTCTCTGGGTCTCCTGCACCTCTGTCCTATGGTGGTCAGTCCGCTCCAGTCACAGCCGGCCCCCTGGGAAGCCTGGGCTCCCTTGGCTCGAGTAATCTTTACCCTGGTCTGAAATGGGGGCCGAGTCCAGCCTCGCTCTGCGGCTCTCTGGGTCTGCCATCCAGCAGCAGTCGTCCCCGTCCCCACCTGAGCATCACCTAGAATCTGCTATCCATGAATCCGTCCTTCCTGGAAGCATCCAGACCACCCACCCAGAGTCCAGCCAGCCCAGGTCCAGGGGTGGAGGAAGAAAGGGAAATATCTTCCATGATATAATGAGACACAGGTACTCTGCTGGGAGGCACCCTCTCCTAGCCTGGGGGTGGGGGCCTGGGGACTCAGGGTGTTGTTACCCCAGCTCCTAAGGCCCCGATCATATCTGGGGGGAGGGACGTTGTCTATGATGGATGGCTCCCTCAGCTCCCCCAGGCAGAACTCACTATCCCCTACACTACCCCTAAGCTCCAAGATCCTCCAGGCTGCAGATATGGACCCTGCAGGCACTGGCCGGGTTCCTGTCTGGCTGCAGCCTCTGCGGCTTCCCCAGAGCAGGAAACCAGGGGCTGTTTGCACAAATGCCTTGACACTCAGACCCTCCAGTGCTGTTCTGATATCGCCCAGCAGAGAGCGCTGTGGGCATGCATTGCCTTCCAGGCCCAGGGCGGGCTGAGACATTTGGGGAAAGAGGGGCAGCAGGCATGAAGGCAGGCTTTAGAAGCTATTCCTGTTCCCTGGCAACAGTCTTTTTTCTCTGCTAAAAGTGGGTGATTCGTGATGGCTAGTTAGCCCACTGAAAGGCTGTGCCAGTCACATCTTCACCTGTGTGTCTGGACACTGAGCTAGCTCACCTGGGACTGGAAAGGAGAGCGTGACTACTTAGTCCTTTTCCTGCTCTGCCCACCCCTCCTCCCCTCCACTATATTAGTACCCCCTCCTTCTCCAAACTTCCTGCAAGCCCACTTCTTAAGGAAGCCCTCAGGCCTCGTATTAGCAGCAGCTTCTTATAGGAGCTCCCAGTCATACATGGGGTCTCTTCCAAGCCACAGATCTTATCTCCTCCATCAGACAGGGATGTGTCTCCTCCACCCGACTGTGTGCTCTGCGGCAACTCTGGGGTAGCTCCATTAGCACCGGTTTTAGGACTCTGTCCACAGACGGTGAGCAGTTTGAAGACAGCCCTCTTCCCCATACCCCCAAGGGGGGAATCCGAGAGGGACCCCCCCAAAGTCCCATGAGCTTTGCACACTGAGCAAGAGAAAGTTGGGATTTGATCAGGCAAATGATCAAAGGATCAGGCAAAAGGTCCTTGGGAAAAAAGACCAGAAAGGCAGCAGGTGAGACTTTGAGGAGATTAAAAATACAGACCCTCCCCCCACCCCTCGTCTGCACCACACCTTCGCCCTCCCTGCAGGTCCTCCACTCCGCCTGCACTGTCGCCCAAGAGGTGGCCCTCATCACTGCCCACGTGTACAACAGTCCAGTGCTGCCCTACTCTCCCTGCCTCGAGTTGGCCTCTTTGCATCCAGCCAGCGCAATGAGGCCAGAGAAGCCTTCTAAGTCACCTTCAGTGTCTCCCATCGCCCAGGCAGGGCAAGTCCAAACTCACCCTGACACTCAGGACCCTTCACCATCTCACTCATTTCCCCTCATTGCTTTCCCTTCCTGCACGTCACGAGCAAAGCCCATTCATTCAAGAACTATGAACTGTGCTACCTACTAACTACCAGGCCCCAGACTGGTAATACAAAAAAGAGAAAGAAGGCAGGGCCTATTTCAGCTTGCTCAGGCTGCCATAACAAAGGACCACAGACCCGCAGCTGAAACAACAGGACTGTATTGTCTCGCAGTTGTGGAGGCTGGAAGTTCAGGATGAGAGTGTCCGCAGGGCCGGTTCCTCCCGAGGGCTGTGAGGGAGGATCTGTGCCAAACCCCTCCCCAGCTTCTGGTGGTTCCTCGGCTCAAGGCAGCACAACCGCAATCTGCACATGGCATTCTCCCAGTGCCTGTGTCTGTCTCCAAACTTCCCCTCTTCCTAAGGACACCAGTCATATTGGGTCCGGTTAAAATGGCCTCACTTTAACGTGCTTACCTCTGAAAAGATCCTTTCTCCCCAAAGGGTCACACCCTGGGGTGTTGGGGGTGAGGACTTCAACGTATGAATTTGGCAGGAGGCACAAAGCTATGACACTGCACTCGTGGGGCTGATGTCCTCTGGTAGAGAGCGCTAGGCAGGAAACACAAAATCAAGTCACTACATATTAGGACAAGAGATGACAGGGCAGCACAATGGAGCAATGTTTTGGGGAGGGAGTAGCAGAGTGAAGAGGGTGCTGTCTGTGCCTGGGCAGTTAGAGAGGACTGCTCGACTGGACTCCGAGTGTCCCCCAAGCAAGCCATTCATGTCCTTGCCATGTTTTCTCTGCCCATGATGGATGTTTACCAAGGGAAACTCCTCCTCCAGGAAGCCTTCCCTGACCTGCAGCCCAGGGCAGAGAGGACCTTTCCCACAGCCCTTTGTGCTCTCAGTGACGGCTGTTATGAGCTCTCCCAGTGATATTTCAAGGCTGTGTGTCCATCAAACTATAAGCGACCTGAGAGAAGAGACTGGGCCTCGGCAGTGCCTGGCACATCCCAGCTGCTCGGTAAACGTGTGCTGAAGTGCAAGGTTAGAGGGTGACCCAATCATTCTATGTTTAGTGCAAATAATCAGAAGTTATAATTTAGGGAGTCCTAAATGTCAGGCATGATTCTAGGTCTTTCCATTGATTCACCTCGTTTGCTCCTCACAACTCCATGACGTATCATCTTAGTGTGACAGATGAGGAAACGGAAGTTCAGAGGCATTAAGGAATCTGCTCAAGGTCACCCAGCCAAAAACTGGTGGGGGCAGGATCCAAACCTAGGTCTGCCCAACTCTTGGGCCAGGTCTCTTAATTTCAAGACATTCATTCATTCATTCATCATTCATTTGTTCACTCTGACTTCTACCATGTGTAGGTACCCAGGCCAAGTTAACTGGGCCAAGTACAGAAAGGGGAGGAGAAGGAGAGGAAAAAAGAGGGGAGAGGAAGTATGGGTACCCAGGCCAAGTTAACTGGGCCAAGTACAAAAAGGGGAGGAGAAGGAAAGAGAGGAAAAGGGAAGGGAGAGGAAGTAGGGGAGGGAGGGGAAGTAGGGAATTCATTCATTTGTTCACTCTGACTTCTACCATGTGTAGGTACCCAGGCCAAGTTAACTGGGCCAAGTACAAAAAGGGGAGGAGAAGGAAAGAGAGGAAAAGGGAAGGGAGAGGAAGTAGGGGAGGGAGGGGAAGTAGGGAAGGGAGGGGAGGGAGCATTTATTCCCGAGCTTTCCATGCTCAGCCGTAGGACAGCTGGCTCACTGTCCCCTTGTCCACGAAGTCCCCTCCTCACCACACCATCCCCAAAGGTAAATGTAGCCAAACTCTTCCAGTCCCTCCGCAGGAAGACAGCCAGGGACTAAAGACACAGAAGAATCTGTGACAAATCCTCCTGCCGGTCCCTGCTCATCACATGCCGCGCAACGGAGCCCACAGCTGTTTGCCTTTTCTCCATGTGCTTCCCCCGTTACCTGCCCCCACTCCTGCCCAGAGGAGGGAAGCAGCAGACGGCCCTGGCCTGGGGACCCCAGTGCCAGCTGCTCCTGCTGGCAGGCTCAAGATGTCAGGGCTGGAAACGGTGCTGAGAAACCTCCACATGGCCAGCCCACCCCCATCTAACAGAGGGATACAGAGGCAGAGGGCCTGGGCCAACGTCACCCACTGTACCTAATGAATCAGAGGAAACACCGTAGAATCACACCTGGCATTTAGGGCCTGGACCGAGGCCACTCAGGTCCCCGAAAACCTGCCCTCATTGTATCTGAAGGTCCCATGTGAGAGCTGCTCTACGGCAACGTCCGCAGAAAGGCTCCTGTGAAAACACCCCTGTGGGGGTGAAGGCTAGAGACGGGGACTTCCGAGGGGTGATACCCGTGAGCTAGATGCTTAGGCTGGGGAAGCCAGGCTCTGGGGAGGCAGGGAGCACTAGAGAGAGGGGAGCAAGAGCCGGAGCAAGGCTGGGGCAACTAGAAATAAATCTTGCTGTCCTCCCCATTTTGTAGTCAACCCCAGATTCCCTGATGCTGAGGGGAGACCTCCCAGGTCATTTCCGGTGTGTAGTCTGTGCGCCCCTAGGCAAGTTCCTGCCCCTCTCTGGGCCTCAGTTTCCCCATTTGTTAAAGGGGAGAGGTGGACTGGATAACTGCCAAGGTTCCCTCCAGCTCTGAGGGTGGTAAGTTTAACATCCTGACTCCAGAACATTCCAGGATAACTAGGGATTGCCCACACTCCAGCCTCAGCTCCCAGGAGGCTGTGCTAGCTCTCCTGGAGACAGGGACTCCCCCCTGGGGCCACAGGCATTGAGAGGGCAGATTCCAGCATGGCTGCACCTGGTGGGGGGAGGTGATAAATGAGCTCTGGGACCCCGGAGCACACAGAGCAGACAGCAAGCCTGGAGCCTCCAGCAGCCACCAGCCAGGCAGATCCACAGGATTCCATTCCAGAAAGCTGGGAGGCCACCACCACCGAGGCCCCTGGGGCCGGAGGCCTGATGAAATTACAGCCACCATCAATCAGAGGTTTGGCCCTGGGTAGTGGAAAAAGTGTGAGTTTCTGGGCTGGCCTCTCCCTCCAGCCTCTGCCTGTCACTAGCTGGGAATCACTTCATCTCCCCGAGCCCTGGTTTGCCCAGCAGGCAAATCCCCAGGCCTATCTCAGGGTGCTCACAGTTAGAGGCACACTGGGCCCAGGCAGCTCAGAAGAGGGACCCCAGAGGCCCCTGCATCCCTGGTGTCAGTCTTTATTGGGGGGCGGGAGGGGGGCACAGTTCCTGGGTTTTATTAAACTGCAATTCCCAGGGAGAACTTTCAGGGTGACACCAGCAAGGCCTGGGAGCGGTAGACACTGTACCCACCGTGCCAGCAATGAAATTAAATGACTGACTGTCCCCAAGTTGGCCCCTTCTGGAAACCAGGCCTGCAGCTGGGACGGGGCTGTGCTAATGGCGGGAGCAGGGGAGGCCCCCACCTGGCAGTGGGCAGAAGCCAGACCCGCAGGACCCCTCTCTCTCCCCCGCCGTCTCTCCAGCCTTCCTCTCCCTCTGCTTTTGCCCAGCCGTATTTCCGGTCCCTCTTCATCCCTCTTCATCCCTCTTCATCCGCTGCTCGCTCCCAGCCATCGCCCACCCTGCCTTTGCCTCTGTCTCCAAAGGCCGGGTTCTCTCTGTTTCCATTCGGACCGGCACCCTCCCTCGGCCCCGCGCGCCCCGCCTCCAAACCCAGCGACGCCACATCTGTC
>NW_006298675.1:117033-118109 GCF_000327345.1 Myotis davidii | reverse complement strand
AGTACTCCATTGTGTATATATACCACACCTTCTTTACCCAGTCCTCTTATCATAGGGCACTTTGGCTATTTCTAACTCTTGGCCACTGTGAATAATGTTTCAATGAACATAGGGATGCATATATTTTTGTGTATAAGTGATTTTGAATTTTGGAGGTAATATGCCCAGGAGTGAGGTTATTTGGTCATATGGTAGCTCTGTTTTTTGAGGAATCACCAGACTGTTTTCCATAGTGGTTGTACAATTCTACATTCCCACCAGCAGTGAATGAGGGTCCCCTTTTTTCCACAACCTCTCCAACACTGTTGTTGCTTGTCTTGTTGATAATACCCACTCTAACTGGTGTAAGGTGATATCTCATTGTAGTTTTAATTTGCATTTCCCTGATCGCCAGTGAAGTTGAACATCTTTCATATATCTATTTGGCTGTTTGTATGTATTTTTGGGAGAGGTATATTTTCAGGTCCTCTGCCCACTTTTTGATTGGATTATTTATTTGTTTGGTGTTGAGTTTTATGAATACTTTATATATTTTGGAAATTAAACCTTTGTTGGAGCTACTGTTTGCAAATATCATCTCCTGTCTGGTTGGCTGCCTGTTTGTTTTGTTGTCTGTTTCTTTTGCTGTGCAGAAGCTCTTTAGTTTGATATAGTCCCATTCATTTATTTTTGCCTTTACGCCCCTTGCATTTGGGGTTTAGTCCATAAAATGTCCTCTATCCCCCAGATCTATAAGTTTGGTACCTATATATTTTTTATGTGACTTATAGTTTCTGGTCTTATGT
The DNA here is from genome assembly GCF_000327345.1 of Myotis davidii. Taxonomy (NCBI): domain Eukaryota; kingdom Metazoa; phylum Chordata; class Mammalia; order Chiroptera; family Vespertilionidae; genus Myotis; species Myotis davidii. The sequence continues at coordinate 117,324 of NW_006298675.1, read as the reverse complement.
CTAAGTCTTTGTGTGGGGAGCCAACACAGCCATGGCATACTCAGCCCCAGGGTGCCTTATGTGCCATCCCAGCTCAGCCTGGTTCAGTGACCCTGAGATGGGGGCGTGAAAGGATTGAGAAAAGATAGACAAGAGAATGAAAGCTGGGTCTCAGTGGGACGCTGCCTCCCTGATGAGGAGACAACGACAGCGCCCACAAGCTGTGTCTTTATTTTATAGCAGATGCCACGAGGCAAAGTAGGGGCGTGATCACGTTGTTTACAGCATTCTCGTGAGTTTCAACCTCACTTA
>NW_006298675.1:109187-113767 GCF_000327345.1 Myotis davidii | reverse complement strand
AACTCTGTTTCAGATAAGTTTCTTATCTCTGCTTCATTTATCTCTTCTGGAGAATTCTCTAGTTCTTTTATTTGGGGATTGTTTCTTTGTTTCCTCATTTGGTTGTCTGTTTGGGTTTGTGACTATGTATTAGGTAGATCCTCTATACTCTCAATCTCTAGTGCAGGAGAGTGTTAAAGGCTGTTTCTGACTAATTGGATCAGACAAAGACTCAAAGCCTCCAGAAACCATCTCTGTCTACCGACTAATAGGACTTGAATTGCCCCCAGGTAATCATCTTCAGGTGTGGCAAGAGTTTTTTCAACAGGGTACAGCAATTACTTCTGCCTGGAGGCTAATTGTTACTTTTAATCTTTTAAGTGGCTTCAGGGCAAGTTGTTTTCCAATAGGGTGTGTCAACTCTCTTCTCCCAAGGCAAGGCAGATGTCTATGTGGGAAAGATGTCCTCTGCCGTGTGAGGGAATGACTCAGCCCAGGAAACTTGGGGTGTCTGCCTTCTGAGTTCTATCCTCCCAGTCCCCAGACCTGGGTTCTGCTCTCACAGCTCCAGTCCACTTCACCTTTCCTCTGTCAGTGCACAAGGTGGGTGGCTCCACAGGGAATTTTTGTGGTTGGCCCTTCACATGGGTGCCTGAACTTTCAGCTGCCCTTCCCTAGCAGACAGCACCCCACAGCTTTTCACAGCTAGATATTATGTGGGTACCCTCCTCAGATTTGGTGCTGTTAGGAAGCCCAGCTTCAAGATTAGATCCCAGAGTTCTCAGTGGCACCACCTACCCCCCACCACCACAGCTGAGATATCGCTCCAGGACTTCAGTTGCTGTTTGTGGGTGCCTGGCAAGCCCTTTTGCACCTTGGCCCCTCCTACCAATCTCTATGCGGTCTCCATCTTCAGTCCTTGGGTATCAGGGTTCTCTCCATTGATTATTCAGGAAGCCTTTCCATATTTCAATTGTAATTCCAGCTTGTTCCTGGGAGCATATCCATGCAGGATCCTTCTAATTTGCTGCCATTTTTAATCTCCAGCCTTGTTCTTTTTTTTTAGGATTGCTTTGGCTATTCTGGGTCTTTTGTGGTTCCCTATAAATCTGAATATTTCTTGTTCTATTTCTTTAAAAAATGACATTGGGATTTTGATGAGGATTGCATTAAATCTGTATATTGATTTGGGTAAAATGGCCATTTTAACTATGCTGATTCTCCCAACCCAACGAACACAGGATATTTCAAACAGGTTTTCTATTCTTTGCTCAGCTTCCTCTCCTTCTGGCACCCTCATTATGTGGATGTTGTTTTGTCTGTGTTGTCACAGAGCTTTCTTAGACTCTCCTCCTGCTTTTTTTTTCTAGTTGATGCTCTGCTTTGATGTTTTTTCTATCTTGTATTCTAACTGGCTAATTCATCCCTCAGCTTCTTCTAGTCTACAGTGGAAACTTTCCATTGTGTTCTTTATTGCACCTATGTCATTCTTCATTTCCTCTTGGTTCTTACACATGTTGGTGAATTTCTTATCCAAATGTTTGAGCACCCTTATAATTAGTACTCTGAAATCTTTGACAAATTGCTTGACTCTATTTCATTTAGTTTCTTTTTGGGTGATCCCTCCTTTTCTTTCATTTGAGTGTTGTTCCTTTGTCTCCCCATTTTTTCTCTTCCTTTGTAATTGTTTCTATGTATTAGTTCAAACTGCTATGCAACCCAGATTATTTGAATTGCTCTTATGTAGATGTTTTGTGGATCCCAGTGGTGCAGTCTTTCAAGTCTCTTGGGCTTGGAGTTCTAGGGAGGTCCCTACTTGTGATATTTAGGTTCTCCTGATATATTTGGTTATTGAATGTTATTGTTCCATATGTGGATGGAGTCTCCTCTCAGGGTGTCTGATTATGTGGCTCACTCCGTCCCATATCATGTCAACTGTTGTGTAGGCACTGACCAAAAAGCACAAAAGAATACAACAAGACACAACTCAGAAGGAACAGAACACAAATGTACCCAAGACACCTATAACCACAATGAAAGTGACCATCAGAGTAAAGAGTATTAGGAAAGAGAAAAGAGAACAGGAATGATAGTGAGGCAGGGGAGAGAAAGACTATGAGGAGAAAACACAACAAAACAAAGAAATAAACCACAAAGCAGAAACAAAAATGTACCCAGGAAAAGAAGGGGTGGGAGAATCTGTAGATACAGAGCTTCAGTAGATAAAATAAGGTTAAAAAACTGGATCCATAGTGGAAGGATAATGGGTTAGAATAGAGGAGGGAGAAAATAAATGAAAAGACAAGAAGAAAAAATAAAAAGATTAACTTCTTTTCATTGTTTAAAAGGTGAATAGAGGAGAGAGCAGATAGGCCTAAATTTAGGAAGTGAAACAAGATAAAATAATAGGAGGTGAAAAGAGCAAGAGAAGAGAGGGAAAAATAAATATTGAGTAGTAAAAAGAAAGGAAAGAGAAGGGGAAATGAAGTAGGAGCAGGGAAGAGAAAATTAGGTATATGAATAAACCAACAGAGACTAGAATAATAACACGTCAATAAAGCAGATAAAGAAGATCTATTTTTAAAAGTGAAAAAAGGAAATGAAGAGAAAAACTATAATGGGGAAAGGAAAAGAAAAATGAAAAATTTTAAGATAATGAAAATAAAAAAGTGAAGTGCTGTTCACTTCGGATGAATTCTAAAGCCCCATGGCTGTTGGTGTAGGATCCCACTCTTCTGTTCTGTCTGCTAATTTTGGGCTTCCTGTTAGGTAGTGAGGTGCTGGCCCGTCAGGCACTGTCTTTTGGCTTTTAGCTCCCTGCTTGAAGCGCCAAGCCGTCTACAGTTCCTCTGTTTGTGTCTGTCTCCACAGGCCTTGGCTGCAAGCAAGCCAAGCGGGACCAATCTGCCTTCTCTGCCTGTCTGCCAGCTATCAGACTTAATCACTTAAGCATTTGTTTCTGACAGGGATTTAGGTGGGGTTGGTGGATTTTAGCTAGACTATGTTTAGTTTTAGTAGATATTACCAAACAGTTTTCAAAAGTTGCTATAATAATTGGCACCCTAAAGGCAGTCTATAATAGTTCTAGTTGCAGTTACATTCAAAAGATACCCCAATTGTTGGTTTACAAGTTAGTGCTTAGAGGGCATGGCATTAAAGATGATTGACTTCATTCATCATGAATTTATTTAATTAATTAAATTGCCAATCTTAACTGTATTACCGTAACTATTGATGCATAACAAATTACACCCAAATTTAGCAGCTCAAGACAACAAACATTTATTACCCCACACAAGTTTGAGGAAAGGAATTTAGGAATGGCTTAGCCAGGTGGTTCTAGTTTAAGGTCTCTCTCAAGATTGCAGTCAGGCTGTTGACCATGGTTGTAGTCATCTGAAGGCTTCTCCAGGACTAAAGATGTGCTGCCACGGTGTCTTACTCATAGGTTGTTGGCAGAAAGCCTCAATTTCTTGCCATGTGGTCTTCCTCAGGGGGCTGCTTATGGCAAGATAGGTCAGATGGTTAGCAACATTCATCACCTGCTACTTTAATTCTCCTTTGCCATGTAACCTAACATGCTTTAGATTCTGGAAATTAGGACATGGGCATTTTGTGAGAGGGGGGCATTTGCTTACCTCTTTCTATATATCAGTCTATCTATATTCTAATCAATATATCCAACTAGCTATGATCTTAGCATTTCTTTAAAAGGTTTCCAGTCCACCTGCATCATTCAAACACTGAGAACTGAGAAAAGATGCTTGGACCCTGTGCCATACTCACTGATCTATGTCTACTCTGGATTCAAAAGAGTCTATTAGGTTTTAGTGCTTCCATCAATTTTGAGAATGTTCAGATTAAATATGAGGATCCTCTTACAAATTAACACTATTAGATGCTGTTGCCAATTCCTCAATGTCTTGCCTCCACTTGCCTTATGACTATTTTTGTATAGTGGGCAAATAAATTTCTCTATTATTCTTTTCACCATATTATTCACTTCCACACTCATCATCAATATGTTATCAAAATGTCACTAGAGGTACCCTTGCTTAATATAAGAAAACTTGTAGGAATAAATTAATGGTAAAAGGTTATTGAACAAAGATGTCTGGGTTATATAATAAGTAGCCTTTAATATTTAGTCAATAGGGATTAAATGAAATATTTTTCTTGTGTGATTATGTGCTTGGAAATTTCTCTTTTCAGTTTTAGAAATGATTAGAGAGACCACCGTATTTTTGTAAAAGATCAGAGAAACATGAGGGATGTGTCAGAGGCAGCATGCTTCGGATTTATTGAGTTATCAGCACCCTCGGAAATACTAATGATTTTAGAGCAGGAGGCTTTAAAGGGAGATCAAATGATGGAAATGGAATGCAAACACTTCAATTTCATGACAGATTGGTGTCACTTTCTAAAAACAAAATCATAAATGCTAAGTGCAGGGCCAATGCAATTTATAAAATTATCTAATTCTGCCTCTCCCCATTATTGCCTCACAGTCAATCATTCTTCTATCTAGACCAGTGGTTCTCAACGTGGCACATGTCCCACAGGGGGGATGTTTGATTTTTAAGGGGGGCAATGAGAATGAG
>NW_006298675.1:104436-109113 GCF_000327345.1 Myotis davidii | reverse complement strand
TATAGGGGCCTCATATATAGTATATAAATATATATTGTGAAATATTTATGTATTTCAGTTCTCTATTATATGTTTTGAAACTTTATTTGCTATTTTTTCATATCATTTCATTTTATTTTTTTTTAAACAATTTCTTAGCTATTTCTTCCTCAGTATTTCAACTGTCCTTTCGTTCTTTTATTTTTCTCTTTCATGGATGCCATGTTCTTTGGAAGCTTGTTTATACCAAGTCAATGGCCTTTTAGGCTTCCTCCACGTAAATCGGAGTTCAGTTTTTGAATAATAAGAATTATATGTCACGAGGGGTGGGGCATCAGGATTTTAGAGATGCTTAAGTAGGGCTTGGCCAAAAAAAGGTTGGGAACCACTGCTCTACACTTAATGTTCCTTTATTCTTCTAGAAAGGTGGAGAGAAAGAGAAAAAAGATCCATGTGAGTGAGAAACATCGATTGGCTGCTCCCCCAAGACCATATGCGCCTTGACCCCAACTAGGGATCGAACCCACAACCTGGATATGTGCCCTGATATGAATTGAACCTACCACCTTTGGGTGCATGGGACAATGCTCCAATCAACTGAGCCATACTGTCCAGGGCAAGGCTGAGTCTTTTAAAGTGTCCTGTGATCTGAACCCAAGTTCCTTATACCAAAGAAAGCGGTGAGGTGATATTTATAGTAAATCCGAATCTCATGTCATTTGGGAAATGTGGGTCAGGCTGACACTGCACTAAAGTGGACCTGTGGCTCTCTGACGTGGAAACAATGAGACTGTGTCACGGTGCCCGTGATGCCAGTCCCAGGATGCATTGCATATGGTTTAGTGTTCAGTATGAACACACAGTTAGTCATTAGCATACTAGAGGCTCAGTGCACTAAATTTGTGCACAGTATTGAGGGGGTACCTCAACCTGGCCTGCACCCTCTCCAATCTGGGACCCCTCAGGGGATGTCCAACTGCCCTGTGGGATTGGGCCTAAACTGGCAGTCGGACATCCCTCTCACAATCTGGAATTGCTGGCTCCTAACCGCTCACCTGTCTGCCAGCCTGATTGCCCCTAACTGCTTCTGCTTGCCAGCCTGATTGCTCCCTAACTGCTCCCCTGCTGGCCTGATCACCCTCAACTGCCCTCCCCTGCTGGCCATCTTGTGGTGGCCATCTTGTTATGAAGTCACCTAGGCTTTTATTATATAGGATAGTCCAGGTCTCTTTATCCCAAGAGATTACTGTAGAACTGTGGACAGCATTTGTGATAGAGCATGAATTAGGGGTTTTGAATGACAAAACAGAGAAGGAGCAGTACTGCTCTGGAGGTGGAACTTTATTTCACCTTGTTTGAATCCTGTTTGCCCAAAAAGCCAGCCTTGAGGAATGAGTGGTTTTGATAGGAGTTCCAAGGAAAATTATCTTTGGAGGGTTTAGGCTTTTGCTTCAAGCCTGCCAATTCATAAGGAGACTTCCTCTCTTTAGATTTTGTCTCTTAAATGTAAAAAACCTATGGGAGATTTACCATAAAATGGGGAGCTAAGGCTTGGATAGTATATTGGTGTGTTTTTTGTTTTGTTTTTTAATGTACGGCCCCTGCTCTGGCTGGTGTCCTCAGTGGCTAGAGTTTCATCCCATGTACTGATCTCTCTCTCCTTCTTCTTTACTCTCTTTAGAATCAATGGAAAAAACAAAAACACCCTCAGACAAGGATTTTTTTAAAAAAGAGCATGGCTCAATACATAATGTTTCCTAGCCTGTCACAATGGAGTAGAGAAATTTTCTGCTTTTAAAAAGAAAATAAGAGTCTTGCCCTTGCCCAAAAAGTTGCTATATGGCTGTATATCAAGAGTATTTAAATTATATGGACCTCACGTCAATCAACAATACATAATATATGTACTTTAGATACTGGTTAGTAATATTAACATTACATTTCCTCTTCTTATCCAAATGCCTAAATGAAAGGACAAGGATGCCTTTAATCTATAAGCCTTGATTATCGCCAGAGGCAAACAATGGGGATGCTTGCTATTCATTACTCTACACTTCTTAAACTATAACCTCAATCAAGTCAAATCCACTGAAAGTTACATATCTGAACTCTTTCACATTATTTCTTTTTCCTTATTCGTAGATTAGAATTCCTATTGTGCGTGATCAGTTTTCTAAAATAGATTAAATGTCCTCCACCCCCTGGGACTGTAGAGAGGGCCCATATGTAGTTTTGCTAACACATACACTATATCATATTGTGGACAATTCGATATTTTTAGCAAAGGGGTGTATAAGTCAGGATCCTCCAGAGAAATAGAAGTTGAAGATACATATAAGGTAATAAATTAAATAGATTTATTTAAGGGAATTGGCTCACACACTGGCAGGGGGGCAGGGGGTCTGACAATTCTGAAATCTGTAGGGTGGGCCAGCAAATTCATGTAAGAGTTGATACTGAAGTCTTACGTTCAAAGCTAGGGGACAGACCAAGCTGGCCAGAAACTAAGGCAGAGTTTCTATGATGCAGTCTTAAGGAATATTATTTTTTCCTTGGAAAATCTCAGTCTTTGCTCTTGAGACTTACAACTGATTAAAGGAGCCACACACAGATTATGGAAAGTAGCCTGCTGTACTTAAAGTCTTGTGATTGTAAATGTTTATCACATAAAAAAAAATCTTTCACAGAAAATTTAGACAGGTGTTATAGCCTAGTCAAGTTGACACATAAAGCTAGCCATCACAGGGGTAGTAGTTTTGTTGCTTTATTTTGAGTTTGGGTTCAGATTTTATGAGGATAGTAGTAACTATGAGTGTACTATCATAGAATTACCATGTTTCCTCCATTCGAATTTTGCTGTCAGTTTACATTTATTCTACGGTTGGAGAGCTACAACTCAGAAACCATGCTGAGGTACTAGTCTATTTTATAAAATGTTATGTAATTAAGTCCTAGTGATTCTATTATGATGTACTATTACCCAAAATTATATAATTAATCATTATAATTGACTATTGGACTTATGATGGTTCTAATCACTTCGTAGTATAATAAGAATGAAACTGTCAATAGATGAGTCTTCACTGAAATAAATTGTGGGGTGATTGTTGAAATACTAGTAATTTAAATTTGTATGTGTAAAAACTTTAAATGATTCCTTCTCCATCATCAACCTAGAGCATAAAATAGACTAAATAAGGATTTCAACTGTCAAAGTTGATTTTAAAAATTAAGGTAGTCCCAAGCTGCCCAGACCTAGGAATTAAATGATTCCTTCTCCATCATCAACCTAGAGCATAAAATAGACTAAATAAGGATTTCAGCTATCAGTTTATTTTAAAAATTAAGGTAGTCCCAAGCTTCCCAGACCTGGAAGGTGAAGCATCCTGAAACTGGAAGACATCACTGTCTCCCCGAGGCTGACTACTTAGCCTGAAAAATAGCATCATGGACAGTCAGCCTCCAAGACTGAACTGAAGTGTGGCTTTGTGAATACTGTGGGATTTAGAGTCAGAAACTGCCATTTGCTGGCTGGGTGAGTTCAGGTGCCTCAGTCTTGAAGGTTCTCATTGTGAAGGTTATTGAGGATTAAATGAGTTTGTACTTGTAAAGTACCTATTACAGAGCCTGATAGGTCACAGACACTCAATAAAAAGGGGGAGCTATTACTCCCCTGTTCTCCACACTGGCTAGAAAACCCCGTCCACTGGCTCATTCTTCCTATCACCACAAACCTCTGACTTTGCCTTACTATCTAACCCCAACAACTCGGTTTACCCTTCATTTATATTCTTAATATAAATATAGAAATTTGTCTCATTTTTAATCATCAAAGATGTATTAAGTGCCTGTTCTATAGGAGGTTCTCAGACACAAGAATTACAAAGATAAATGAAACATAAGCTCTGACCTCACAATCTCTGGAAAATTAAATATTCCAGAGCTCAGAGAGAGTAAGTTTAAGGTCCTCCAAAGTATCCTGATATCTTCCCAGAGTCTTGAGCCTCCTCCTCCTTTCCTCTTGCCTCTCTCAAGTTCTAGTTCTTTGTTATGACACAAATTCCGGAACCTTCATAGGCCACACTTTTATAGCCTGCCCAGGTCTAATCAACCTGAGCCACACAATTCCTCTGTGACTCTCTGCACCTTTGTCTACAAGGGCTTTCCCACATCCAAGTTCACACTGCTCAGAAACAGTGAGCTTGGGTGTTGGTTTTATCTTGGCCTCCCTCTGACAAAGACACCCAGATGACACAGGACCTACCGAAGACAACACCCGGGAAATGGCAGTATTGGGTATGGACGGACTCCTCGAGGCCTCCTCGACACCATTGGCTCAGGAGTTTTCTCTCTGGGGACCATAACACAACTGTTTACCTTTCTTGCCTGCTCTTTTTCAAGTTCTATTCTTTCACTCTTACTGATTCCTCTGGGAGCCTGAGTCAACTCAGCTTGATTTCTCCTTCAGTTTCTGGAGTTTGAACTGCTCAAAGAAAATAACCATCATTCAGAGCAACAGGAAAATTCCTTAGCCTATTATCTCACTTCCTCCAATATTGCTCACTTTATAATCTGCTCAATTTGTCTTCTTATTTTCCTCATAAATGGAGATTATCTTCTATAGCTAGAGCATCTCACACATCAGTCAAAGGGAGTACTACTTTCTAGAGGTTTGATCTGAGTATACCCTGGTTATCT
>NW_006298675.1:94075-104406 GCF_000327345.1 Myotis davidii | reverse complement strand
ATTATTCCACATCTGTTACAAATTCTGTCTTACATGATAGAGGCCAAATTGATTATTTGTTGTTCATTTAGTGGTCCATGATGAGCATATTTTTGGAGGTTGATTTGGCAGGAGATTTTTATCACATAACATAACACCCAAAAGATTCAGTAGACATTTGCCTAATCTGCCTCAATTGGAAGAGTCATTACATCTTGAGGTGAATTCACCTTCTGATTTTCTGCAGTAGCCTAAATCTTGGTGTAAATAATTTTCTTACCTTTCAGAGTTCAGTTTTTTTCAGCAATTTTTGCTGTTACAGGCATATTTATTGTTGGTTCATTTGTTCATTCATTCATTTACTCACTTACTCTCTCCCTTCTTCACTTCCTTTCTTTCTATTTTAGCATGCAATTCTTCTATATGTATATTTGTATACATTTATTTACATGTATTTGTAAATTTTATACATGTAACTAGTTTACTAATATATGCTTTAAAAAGGAAAATCTAAAAATTTCATAGCTAATAAATCTAAAATTACATAAAAATAAAAAATTTTTTTGCACACCCCAGAGGATTGCTTTGCATACCTCTGATTCTCTTTAACCTTCTCCCACCTGCAAGAGTAAGGAGCTCAGTTGTGGATGGAATCTTACATACTCTAAACGAAGGTTACACAGCATCCAAGGTTCTTAGTATCTGAGCAAAAGAACCTTCATAAAAGCTAAGAAATGGCCAGGTGAAGAAGTGTGAGAAGGGTAAGATTAGGAAGATAACAGGAAAAAAAGAATTGAGGTAACAGATGGAGGGTGTCTATATGGTGACAACAGTAAGAGGTGACCAGAAGTCTCTGATAGTGAATGAGCCGAAATACAGGTGAGTTTTTGTTTCAGAAATAACTTTGGCTGTCATCCTGACTCTACTGGGACTTGCTATTCTGGCTATTTTGTTAACAAGATGGACACTACGCAAGCAAAATGGTGAGTAACAATGAGTCAAAATGGAGATTCCCTGTGAAAGTCATAAAAGGAGGGATGCCAAGATGCAGTCAGAGTTCATTTCTACTTATCAGATAGCTAGAAACTTTGCCAATATTTTGGAAATTGATTTCAATACATGAATCAATGAATCTCTGACCTATTAGTGATATACCCTGGCTTTTTTTAACTCCCAAAGCTCACATTAACAATAATGTCAACTAAAAACATAAGATTGAGTTTAACAATATTAATAAGAAGAATACTCTAAAAGAAAATGGTCTGAGCTCCAAGGGAAATTACCTGAGGAGAAAAATGGAAGAGAAGACACTGTGCTTCTAGACATCACTAGCTAGTATTTTAGTTACTTAAAATTGGGGAAGTAATAAGAACAGACAAATATAGAATAGTACTTGTCAAGGAAACGAGGTGGGGCTCATAAAGGCAATGACCTATTTCTAGGCCAGGAGGTCTCTCCAGCATTTTTCTAAGTATCTTTTCTACTTCCTTCTAGTCAGCTGCATCCCCCTCTATTTCTCATCCTCAGTCCCATGGTCCCTCAGAGACTAAGTGGTGTGGAAGGATAGGTAGCACAGGGCTGGTTGGAGACACTGAAAAGAGGTAATGCATCAGATAAAATGGCTACCTTGGGAGCAATGAAGTTTAGAGTGAGGAAAGTTGGGACAAGAACCTCTCTCACAAGTAGCCAACAGATATATTTTTGCTTAATTCTTCCACAGAAATGGATGTCTCAAGATACAATTCAGAACAAAGTAAGTACTTATGCCAATGAGCAAAAGAAAGAGTGAGCAATTATGGAATTTTCATAAGCCAGTGACCAAATCTGTCTTGCTTACCATTGTACTGGCAGCTCTAAGTTACTGGGAGAAATCCACCAGCGACTTCTATGGAGCAACTGGTTTGGACAGAATGAGTTAGTAGCGGAGGTCTGCGTAATTGTGAGGCTCTCTTCAGATGCCTGTGGTCTGAGAGCAGCAACAGAGACACCAAGCCATGGAAATAGCCGACTCCTCAGGCAATGAGGCAGAAAGTCTAAATTTGACAGCTATGAGGGCCTCGGCAATGTGGCCTGGGAGAAGAACCTAATGTAGCTAGAAATAATGAGAGTGAGCATGACTAAGATCATCATGACTGATAAGGACAGCACCAAGTTCAAGAGGGGAAGCAGGGTTTCCATGGCAATGGCCAGTGAGATGCCCAAGTTGCAGAAAGAAAACCCAGAAATAGTAAGACAAGGAAAACAGGAGCTAGGTGCTGGTGTGCCAAGAAGGAAAAGCAACTTTGAAGCCCCTTCTGATTATTATTTAGCCTAGCTGAAATGAAACTGTTGACTGGCGTGGTCACTTGTCATCATCTACTCCTGCTACTTATGCAGTCTCTAGTTCCTTCAAAGTGAATTAATTTCCATCATTATTCACTACCAGGAGTTCATGTCTACCTTAGCTCTCAGATTCTTAAAAGCCCAATAATTTTCAAGAAGCAAAATCATGAAGCTCTTTCTCCTTTGTTCTCCAGGTGCCAGTCTTCTGGACTATGAGCATGGTAGAGGTAAGTAGATTAGAAACCACTAGAGAATTGATGGAGGAATATCCAACCGCCAATCAATTTCTCTATACATGTATATCCGTATGAATCATTTATGCATTTCTTCAGAAGAGGCAAATATGTCCCCTTATTAAGAGCATTGAAAGAATTCTTTCCAGCCCTAGCCACTTTAGCTCAATAGATAGAGTGTTGACCTGTGGACCAAAGGGTTTCAGGTTGAATTCCAGATAAGGGCATGTACCTCAGTTGCAGGCTCCTCCCCAGCCTGGGCCCTGGACAGGGCGCGTGCAGGAGGCAACCAGTCGATGTGTCTCTCTCACATCAATGTTTCTGTCTTTCCCTCTTTCTTCTACTGTCTCTAAATCAAGGGGGAAATATGCTCGGGTGAGGATTAACCAAAAGAAAAAAATTCTTTCCAGTTCCTTTTTATCCCAAGATCTTGAAAGGCTAAGGAATCGGGAAAATATGCTCGGGTGAGGATTAACAAAAAAAAAAAGAATTCTTTCCAGCACCTTTTTATCCCAAGATCTTGAAAGGCTAAGAAATCTCCAAAACAATTCCTGGATGTGTAAAATAGGAATAAACTACATAATTCATGGGTTGTTTGAATATGCTATTTATGAAGACTGAATAGCATACATGAAAAGATACTTTGTAAGCTATAAAGTACAATATAAGAGGTGAGCACAACTTATATTATTATCTCCATTTTAGAAGATACAATTGATGCTCAAAGGTTAAAAGGTTTACCCAAATTCATGGAAAAGGAAGGAGTTGTTTAGGGAGCCCAGGTTTGTGGACCTGAGTCCAGTACTCATATTCTTACACCATACTATCCCCACTTGATTTAAGACAAAAACATGTATACTGAATTAAAATATACTATATTTGAGTATTTCCTCTTAACAATAGAATTATACTCTGCCCCTCAAATCAGGACATGTGGTCTGGAACAAGTAAGGAATAATGATAAATATTATTTTAAATAAAACATCCAGAAATCTGATGGTTCTAAGGAGATTCCAAGGCACACTCTACTTTTTTGTAGGGACACACACACACACACACACACACACACACAACAAGCATATAGACTCGTATCTCCCAGAGGAAAGAACAGAGGCAGCTTGGTACTCTGTTTGATGTCCATACCCTACACATGGTCTCTTGATCCATTAATTCTCTTCTTAACTCTAATTCAACTGTCCTGACCAACGAGAATGAGGAGCAAAGGACAATGGCATCCCCTCTTTCTTTTCTGAAATGGATTCCAAAGGAAATGAGAACATCTGGGAAAGTAGAAAAATCTCTTAGCAGTTAGCTTTAGACTAATGATGAAACATTTCTTGATAGGCTGTAGTAAACTTAATCTAGTATTTTTCCCGCAAAGATTTTTCCTCTCAGAGATCTGAAGGAGGAAGAGGTAAACATTTACACCTAATGAGAATATAATGTAGACATAGTGGTCAAGGTAGGTCTCATTTTTTTATCTTGTCTTTTAGGACTCCGACATTCATATTCGACAGAAAGTGGTAAATAAGCTAGATACCAAGTTATTAAGAAATTAATACAAGAATCTGTTTATGAGAAATTAAGAATCTTATGTTCTTCCTCAATCCTCTAGACACTTCGTATGATGATCTACGTAAGTATATTTAGAGATTATAGTAAAATTCAAGGACAATCAATGTTTTTCCTGTTATAATATGAGGGGCTGTAAAACCTACCCAGATAAAACACAAAAAAAACAAGAACAGTATAGAAAATTTTGAGAAATGTTGAGAAATATTCATTTTCATATTATGAGGCAAATTTTCCCCAGTGCTACCAAGTTCCTCTCCTATCCACCTTCTAATCAGTTAACAAAAAAAAAATCTGAGTACTTAAGTGTAATTCAATGTCGCAGAGTTCAAAAATGCTAACCATTCGGCATGCCTTTCTTAATAGAAATGTTAAGAAGTGGAGGAATAAATCCCTGAAAATATTACATAGGGTATAACATATGCATTGAAATTCTAAGGGCACAAAGAAGCGCTGGTATTTTCTACTGTTGTCACTTATATCTCATGTTTCTTGAAAAACAAATCTCATTGGAACACCATATTTAACCAAGAAGCAATCCGAATGTGAGGAATTGAAGGATACACAGATAAGTGAAATAAAACTGCACACTTGGGAAGAAAGAGAATTAGCATGCACTTGGCACCTACCATGTGCTAGTTACTCTGGTGGGCATTTTAAATTTTATTTTATTTTATATTTATAACAGCCTTAGCCCTGCCAACCACACAAGGATGAAGAACCCAAAAAGTCCCCATTGCTGCCCAAGGCCTCTACTAGCTTATCCATTACTTTGGTGTGAATTAGAGAGGAGTTCTCAAACCAGGTAGATGCAGCAGGTAGATGCAGCCCCACACCAGAGACGCCGGTAGGGATTTCATTCCCCATATCCCTTTGTGCAGAGAACAACCTATACAATCATTATACAATGGTCTTGAAGATGTATGAGGCATTTCCATCTTAACATGTCCAAAATCCAAGTCCTGATTTCTACTCCACACAGGTACTGGCAGCTGTATCCCCCCAATTGCTCAGGCCACTACCTTGGAATCATCCCTCACTCTTCTCATCCAATCCACCAGCAAATGCCATCCCTGATACGTTTGACTCACATCCCAAATTGGACCACTTTTTGGCATGATAACAATCTTAACCGAAGCCCCAACCTCTCTTGCCTGAACTACAACTGCCTGCTAACTGGTTTCCATGTTTCTACTCTTGCCTTCTTACTATCTATTCTCCTCACCAGTCAGGGTGAACCTTAATGAGCAGCTCTTAATCAATTGATTTTCTATAGATTGTTATCCCTAATTTATACAAGAGAAGCATATGCATGAAAAATGTTAGTGACTGGCCCTACAACATAGGGATGAACATAGAATTCACTAACTTCAAATTTCGTGTGATTACTTTATTCTTACACAATTTAGTGACAATTATTAATTTCCTGGTTACAGCTCTTCAGTTTACAGTCTGCAATCTTAGCTCCTTTCCATTCCAGATTACCCTTGCATTTTTAGGAAAAACGTGCATTGGTAAACATTTATAGTTGTCTGAATAAGCCATAATTTAAAATTCATAAAACCAAATAACAATTTATTTCTCTGGATTTCCAGTCACCTCTAAATCTCAGTCATCTTAAATATCTCAGTTGCCAAGCTCTACTAGTCTTCCAGACACCATTTCTTGACGTAGAAATAGAAATTTGCTCATCAACTTGAGACAATGGAATTCTCTGACAGGGAAATATTAAGTACAATCATTATATTAGTTTAGGTACATTAAATTTAGTACTTAAATCTTAGTGAATTTAGTTTAATTTAAACACATCACATATTATATATTAAAGTTGCTATGGTAATTCAAAACTTTTTAAATGCACTGAATTTATTTTTAACTAGAGGCCTGGTGCATAAAATTTGTGCAGGGGGAGGGGAGTCTCTCAGCCCAGCCTAGACCCTCTTGCAATCCAGGACCCCTCAGGAGATGCCTGACTGCCAGCTTAGGCGGGATTGTGCCTAAACTGGGAGTTGGACATCCCTCTTGCAATCTAGGACTTCTGGCTCCTAACCACTCGCCTGCCTGCCTGATAGCCCCTAACCACTCTGCCTGCCTATCTTATCACCCCTAACCACTTGCCTGCCTTCATAGAGGCCTGGTGCATAAAATTTGTGCAGGGGGAGGGGAGTCTCTCAGCCCAGCCTAGACCCTCTTGCAATCCAGGACCCCTCAGGAGATGCCTGACTGCCAGCTTAGGCCCTCAGCCCAGCCTACACCCTCTTGCAATCCAGGACCCCCCTCAGGAGATGCCTGACTGCCAGTTTAGGCGGGATTGTGCCTAAACTGGGAGTTGGACATCCCTCTTGCAATCTAGGACTGCTGGCTCCTAACCACTCGCCTGCCTGCCTGATAGCCCCTAACCACTCTGCCTGCCTATCTTATCACCCCTAACCACTTGCCTGCCTTCATGATTTCCCCTAACCACTCACCTGCCTGCCTGATTGGCCCTAACCACTTGCTGCCTGCCTGATCACCCCTAACCACTCTGTCTGCCTGATCACCCCTAACTACTTCTGCCTACCTACCTCATTGCCCCTCACCACTTGCCTGCCTGCCTGATCACCCCTAACCACTCATCTGCCTGCCTGATTTCCCCTAACTGCTTGCCTGCCTGCCTGATTGCCCCTAACTGCCTCTGCCTTGGCCCCTGCTGCTGCGGCTTTGTCCAGAAGGACATCCAGAATGATGTCTGAAAGGTCATTCGGCTGTCCAGCTAATTAGCATATTATGCTTTTTTTATTACAGATATCAATTTTTATAGCAAACATAAGTACAGCACATGAAAGTATTTATCATCTCTTAATAATTACTTTCTTTAGTATTTATTATTTTTAAAATACCCACAGAACCATGCGAAATAAGTAACATTAATGTAAAACACAGATTTTTATGTGTTCTGCACTTAATTCCCATCACAACAGCAACCAAGTATGGAAGAAAAAACACTTTTTTTCCAAAATTAAGCTGAGAAAAAAATACACCTTGTCTTTACATTTCTAGATAGAATTTCACTACTTATATTTGCATAATCAAATGTTATCATGGTATAACATAACTCAAGTCACTTCCAGAAGTTTTTATCTATTTTTACACTTTAATGAACGCATGTCTGGTTTTCTGGAATTTGCTTTGTCCTCAGATCTTTTAGAAAGTCTGTTTCCATGACATCACTAAGAAACAAATTTTAGGTCATAGGACACTCATGCAATCACCATGAATATATACATATGTATTCATTATAATTTGCTGTACCTTCATTGAACTTAAATTCTCAATCAGCTAAGTAAATATTTTGCCATCATTCTCTTACATGGCCTCAATTTATATTATAACTAACACTAGAGGCCTGCTGCACGAAATTTGTGCACTCGGGATCTGGGAGTCCCTCAGCCTGGCCTGCACCCTCTCACAGACCAGGAGCCCTTGGTGGATGTCCGACTGATGGCTTAGGCCTGAAGCGGGACTAAGCCATCAGACAGACATCCTTAGCACTGCCATGGAGGCAGGAGAGGCTCCACCACCACCACTGTGCTTGCCAGCCATGAGCCCTGCTTCTGGCTGAGTGGTGCTCCCACTGTGGTAATGCACTGACCACCAGGGGGCAGCTCCTGCATTGAGTGGGATCAAGCCAAAACCGGCTCTCCGACATCCCCTGAGGGGTCCCGGATTGCAAGAGGGCACAGGCCAGGCTGAGGGATCCCACCAGAGCATGATCAGGGTCGAGGAAGAACACAGGAGGTTGGCCAGCCAGAGAGGGTCCACAGGAGGGCTCCAGGGCATGTCCAGCCCATCTCATTCAGTCCCAATCAGCCAGGCCCCAGAAGCAAGCTAACCTACCAGTCAGAGCATCTTCCCCCTGGTGGTCAGTGCATGTCATAGCAAGCAGTTGAGTGGCCTTAGCATATCATTAGCATATTATACTTTGATTGGTTGAATGGACAACTGGACGACTGGATACTTAGCATATTAGGCTTTTATTACATAGGATACTCTTCTGTTGCAGTGCTTCCATATATAGGTTACCATTTCTCCTCATTACTCATTTAACCTTTGCTGCTTTTTCATATCCTTTGACTCATAAATTAAGCCCTGAAGAAATTGTGCCTCCAGTTTCTTGCCTATCTGGATATTTGAGGTTGTTGATTGGGTAATTGTCTGTAATAATATCAAAACTATAGAAATACAGGGTTGCCCAAAAATATATATACACTTGAGCAGTTGACAGCTCAGTTTTGAAAATGAAATGTACTTTAATAAATACTGCCTTATAATTATATAAAATGTGTATATATGTTTTAGGGACACCTTATAGATAAAAAATGGACTCATAGATACAGAGAACAATAGATTGATGGCTGCCAGAGGGGAGAGGGGTTGGGGTACTGGTTGAAAGATATGAAGGGGTTAAGAAGTACAAATTGGCAGTTACAGAATAGTCACAGGTTGTAAAGGACAGCGTAGGGAATATAGTCAATAATATTGTAATGACTATATATTGTGCCAGGTGGGTACTTGAAATATCAGTGAGATCACTTTGTAAACTATGCGATTATCTAACCAATACGCAGCACACCTGAAACTAATACAAACTAATATTGAATGTAAAGTATAACTTAAAGTTAACTGCAGAAATAGAAAATCCAAACTGATTTTTGTTTTGTTTGTGGTTTAGAGGGATCCAGAGGAGGCTGTAGTAAGCATTCTCTTGTTCCTCAACAAAAATGTGCTTCCCATTAGTAAAATTTCTTTAGCTTTTAAATGCTTTGAGGAAAAAGAAACCCTACCAGTTCATGTAAGTACTAAGAGACAGATAAAGTCTCCTGGCTGTGCTAGTTTAGGATGGTCTATTAGTAACAAACAAGTTTCCAAATTTATTGAGAGGAAAAGGAAAAAATAGGGGAAATGATAAGTGAAAAGGGGAAGTGATAGGGATTGGGGGGAAGAAGAGAAAAAGAGACAAGTAGGAAAAAGGGAAAAGATGAGGACAGAGAAAAATGTAAGCCATGAAGTTTCACAGGAATAGCATCTATGAACTGAAAGATGAAACCCTTTATAGAGATTGATTGGATGAGCGATAGCGGGTGGGGTGAGCTCCAGTACCCACCACCAGGCCAGCGGATCTCCCTGGCCCAGGGCTCAGCTTCTGAAAGGAGGTTATAATGACTGAAGCTGATACACTAAGGTTACCCATCCAGATTCTGATAATTCATCCAATGTTTCTGTGTGTGTCTGTGTGTGCGTGTGCGTGTGCGTGCGTGTGCGTGTGTGCGTGTGAGTGTGTGTGCGTGTGTGTAGCACCATCAGCCAACTCCCCAGGTAAGATTTTGTGTTTTTCTTTCAATTCTACTATCATCTGGTTTGCAAGTCCTGTAGTTTCTGTATTTGTTTTTCTTTCTCTTAAAGAAGCTATAGGGCATAGACCTTACAATTCTACCCTACCACAGAGTATTCCTGAGAAAGCATACAACATTTGAAGTGTGTACCCCAAAAGCAACCCATAAGTGGCTGTCCACCTGCCTGCCTCACTGCATGGCAACTGACACTAGAAAATGAATGTGACCCTTGCTGCCCGCTCCACACCCTCTTCTTGATGCAGTAGCTTATGCAAACGAAATTCTCCCTGGAAACACAGATCTCATTCTCATTTTGTTTGTTTTTTCAGCACCATCTCGAGCAAGTATTGGTAAGTGCCTTACTTCTCATCACTGTACTGACAGCCCCATTTAATCCGGGACATTTTCCTAAATGGCCCAGACATCTTCACTGAGGCACAGCCAAAGCCTTAACTTTACATTTCTTTAATTTCTTTTTTCTAAATAACCCAGACACCTCAGTAATTAACCAAAAGCACAGGAAGTAATGACGCTTTCTAGTGGCTTACCATGATGACACGTCAGCGGGAAATAGGAAACATTTCCAAGCGTATAGTGCTGGGGAAACAGGGAAGGAAGAGGGCAAGGAGCCAGTGAGAAAGATGAGACAGGGATGTGATACAGTCTGAGACAAGAGTCTTATCTGCCTGTGAGGGTTCCAACACTTTGTGTGGCTGAGCGGTGCGGTGTCCCCACGTCCGGCTGGTGCCAGGCGTCTGATTCCTACCTCCTGTGCTGGAACCACACTCGGGGGTTGGTGCTCCTGGGGTTCCCTGATCTGATACTCCCAAAACAAACAAACAAATTAAACATG
>NW_006298675.1:92696-93970 GCF_000327345.1 Myotis davidii | reverse complement strand
AAAGATGAGGACAGAGAAAAATGTAAGCCATGAAGTTTCACAGGAATAGCATCTATGAACTGAAAGATGAAACCCTTTATAGAGATTGATTGGATGAGCGATAGCGGGTGGGGTGAGCTCCAGTACCCACCACCAGGCCAGCGGATCTCCCTGGCCCAGGGCTCAGCTTCTGAAAGGAGGTTATAATGACTGAAGCTGATACACTAAGGTTAGCCATCCAGATTCTGATAATTCATCCAATGTTTCTGTGTGTGTCTGTGTGTGCGTGTGCGTGTGCGTGCGTGTGCGTGTGTGCGTGTGAGTGTGTGTGCGTGTGTGTAGCACCATCAGCCAACTCCCCAGGTAAGATTTTGTGTTTTTCTTTCAATTCTACTATCATCTGGTTTGCAAGTCCTGTAGTTTCTGTATTTGTTTTTCTTTCTCTTAAAGAAGCTATAGATATAAAATACAAAAATAATTAACACATAAATTCACACTCTAGATTTGATAAATGATATTTTGTCATATTTCTCAAGTGGCAGATAAAATAAAAATTTTTATCCACAAACCTAGATCCATTCTACTCTTCATAAGACTTATGAATGTATTAAATTCTTTTAAGCATATTTTCATATGTTTCTATAATCTCTATGTATCACTGAATGATATATAAAATTGTTTTGTATGTATTCTTTTAAAAATTTTACTAAAATGGCATCATTCTGAAAGTATCATTGTAAGATCTATGCAACCGATCTTTTAATTTCTCTCAGTAAGAGGCTCAAAAAAAACAACCACCATACCATTGTAATATGGAGATATATAGAAATGCAGGTTGTGCATCTTAATTGTTGAAAAATATTCCAACTTATGAATATATGACAGTTATTGTATTCTTCCCTACTGCTCTGCATCTTCAATGTTTCCAATTTCTGCTCTCATAAATAATGCTGCAAAATGTCCTTAAGTAAGTGGGAAGCAGCTTATCCGGGGTACACACCCTGAAGTGGGATGCATGAGTCACAGTGTGCCTGAACATTGATGTCATCTGGGCACATTTTAACTTACTAGCTATTGTCTAATTGCGCTCCTTGTAGTTACACAGGAGGCACACTAACATGTGTGAAAGTGTCCTGTTACCTGGCATCTGTAACAACCCTAGGTTTTGTCATCTTTTCACATCAGTGCCACTTTGATGAGCATAAAATGTTTTCATTTTCATCTTCCTGCTCACTCCTGAAATTGAGCATCTTCTCCTATGTTTACTAGCTAATTCGGCTTCACTTTATAAAAAT
>NW_006298675.1:91690-92170 GCF_000327345.1 Myotis davidii | reverse complement strand
ACCTCAGTAATTAACCAAAAGCACAGGAAGTAATGACGCTTTCTAGTGGCTTACCATGATGACACGTCAGCGGGAAATAGGAAACATTTCCAAGCGTATAGTGCTGGGGAAACAGGGAAGGAAGAGGGCAAGGAGCCAGTGAGAAAGATGAGACAGGGATGTGATACAGTCTGAGACAAGAGTCTTATCTGCCTGTGAGGGTTCCAACACTTTGTGTGGCTGAGCGGTGCGGTGTCCCCACGTCCGGCTGGTGCCAGGCGTCTGATTCCTACCTCCTGTGCTGGAACCACACTCGGGGGTTGGTGCTCCTGGGGTTCCCTGATCTGATACTCCCAAAACAAACAAACAAACGCGTAGCTTTTGAGCCAGACAACCACATAAACCTTTAGATCTGTGTCTCTTTTTAAGAGAACAATGGGCTGAGGTCCTTTTCTAGTCCCAATTCCTATTCCGTTTCGTGTGTCACGGGGGGGATGGTAC
>NW_006298675.1:91078-91531 GCF_000327345.1 Myotis davidii | reverse complement strand
AGCAAACAGGAAAGATTTCCAAAAGTGTAGTGCTGGGGAAACAGGGAAGGAAGAGGGCAAGGAGCCAGTGAGAAAGATGAGACAGGGATGTGATACAGTCTGAGAGACAAGTGTCTTATCTGCCTGTGAGGGTTCCGATGCTTTGTGCGGCTGAGCAGTGAGGTGTCCCCATGTCCGGCTGGTGCCAGGCTTCTGATTCCTACCTCCTTGTGCTGGAACCACACTCAGGGGTTGGTGCTCCTGGGGTTCCCTGACCTGATGCTCCCAAAACAAACAAACAAACGCGTAGCTTTTGAGCCAGACAACCACATAAACCTTTAGATTTCTGTCTCTTTTTAAGAGAACAATGGGCTGAGGTCCTCTTCTAGTCCCAATTCCTATTCTGTTTTGTGTGTCACGGGGCTGGGATGGTACCCTAACTGCCCAGGTCTTGTCCCTCATCATCTACTTTCC
>NW_006298675.1:90523-91029 GCF_000327345.1 Myotis davidii | reverse complement strand
CATTTATCTGAAAAACCTACTTATTAAGAACAAAGAGAGGCCCTGGACAATGTGGCTTATTTGGCTGGAGCTTTGTCCATTAATCAAAAGCTTGAGGGTTCAATCCCCATCAGGGTACATACCCACAGGGAAGGAAGAGGGCAAGGAGCCAGTGAGAAAGATGAGACAGGGATGTGATACAGTCTGAGAGACAAGTGTCTTATCTGCCTGTGAGGGTTCCGATGCTTTGTGCGGCTGAGCAGTGAGGTGTCCCCATGTCCGGCTGGTGCCAGGCTTCTGATTCCTACCTCCTTGTGCTGGAACCACACTCAGGGGTTGGTGCTCCTGGGGTTCCCTGACCTGATGCTCCCAAAACAAACAAACAAACGCGTAGCTTTTGAGCCAGACAACCACATAAACCTTTAGATTTCTGTCTCTTTTTAAGAGAACAATGGGCTGAGGTCCTCTTCTAGTCCCAATTCCTATTCTGTTTTGTGTGTCACGGGGCTGGGATGGTACCCTAACTG
>NW_006298675.1:88980-90260 GCF_000327345.1 Myotis davidii | reverse complement strand
TAAGAACATAACCTCTGTGTGCATTTTGGTGAAGACGAGGGTCCTTAGGACTTTTATTATATTTGGTTTTAAATCCTGGTTCTAGAAAAGATCTTTCTCTTTCTTTCTCTCTCTCCCTCTCCCTCTCCCTCTCTCTCTCCCTTTCCCTCTCAGCCCTCTCTCATTTTAGAGATTTTACAATAAAAACATATTCTCAGGTGAGGACTAAAAATTTTAAAAATAAAAGAGGATAAGAAGAGGATTAAAATGGTTTTAGCTGGCCATGATGGTCCCAGCAAAATAATTTTATCTTCTTTGAGATATAAAACAAAAGAAGAAAGTGGGTTGTGAAGAGGGCAGGAAATGGAAGTAAAGGATGAGGGGAGAATGTAATTAAAGAAAGCCATGTTTATTGAATCCATATTTAAAGGAATTACAGATGAGAAAATTGAAGTTGAAGGACATTATTTAACTTGCCCTACGGTACTTAGCTAATGAAGGTAAAACTGAGGTTCTAAATTCAGTCTTTGGATGCCAAATCCTGTGCTTGTCCAACCATCCCCAGGACACCATTAAATATATTGAATTTCCAATTCAAAGAATCTTTCCGAAATTAAAGATTTCAAGAAATTTGGGATATTATGCATCTGTAAAAAATATTCAATTTTTAAAATGTAATTTGGAAATTAAAAAGTGTAAATTGACTGAATTTCAAAATTATTTTGCTAGTTCAATACTGGGACATAACCCAATCCTACAAATAAGGCTGTTTTATGTGTTTTTTTTGTTTGTGGTTTTTGTGTCTGATTCCTACCTCCTGTGCTGGAACCACACTCGGGGGTTGGTGCTCCTGGGGTTCCCTGATCTGATACTCCCAAAACAAACAAACAAACGCGTAGCTTTTGAGCCAGACAACCACATAAACCTTTAGATCTGTGTCTCTTTTTAAGAGAACAATGGGCTGAGGTCCTTTTCTAGTCCCAATTCCTATTCCGTTTCGTGTGTCACGGGGGCTGGGATGGTACCCTAACTGACCAGCTCTTGTCCCTCATCCTCTTCCTTCCCCACCATTGAACATTTATCTGAAATTAATGAAAATTTTAGTAACTGAAAAACTTACTTATTAAGAACAAAGAGAGGCTCTGGCCAGTGTGGCTCATTTGGCTGGAGCTTTGTCCCATTCACCAAAAGGTTGAGGGTTCAATCCCCGTCAGGGTACATACCCATGTTGCAGGTTTGATTCCCCCATCAGGGCACATACGGGAGGCAACTCTCCCTCTCCCTCTCCCTCTCCCTCTCCC
>NW_006298675.1:81029-88786 GCF_000327345.1 Myotis davidii | reverse complement strand
TTATTTAACTTGCCCTACGGTACTTAGCTAATGAAGGTAAAACTGAGGTTCTAAATTCAGTCTTTGGATGCCAAATCCTGTGCTTGTCCAACCATCCCCAGGACACCATTAAATATATTGAATTTCCAATTCAAAGAATCTTTCCGAAATTAAAGATTTCAAGAAATTTGGGATATTATGCATCTGTAAAAAATATTCAATTTTTAAAATGTAATTTGGAAATTAAAAAGTGTAAATTGACTGAATTTCAAAATTATTTTGCTAGTTCAATACTGGGACATAACCCAATCCTACAAATAAGGCTGTTTTATGTGTTTTTTTTGTTTGTTTGGTTTTTGTTTTTTTTTAAGGCTGTTTTATGTTTTATCATATATATATCATAAGAGTGCCCTTGGAAAATATCAAGCTCAATATTTTACTACTTTTATAATCAAAAAAGGTTTTATTCAGTTTTGCTCTGTTTTCATCCAATTAAGTCATCAAAAGGATAATTTACTATAGAAACAAAGTAAAACAATAAACTCACATCTTTCATTTCTCTTGCACTAGTTCCAGGCTCTGTTGCATATAACCATATGAGATCAAAATTAGCCATTGCTCAGAGGGCTGTAGAGACAGTATTTCAAAGGACTGTTGGGCTTATTTTTAAAAAGATGGTGAAGAGAACAGCATGGTTGTTGAGATTTTAGAGCGTAAGGAGGGATGGAAAGAAAATCAGAGTAAGAGTTATACCAATCATTATGATACTAAACTGAAAGTCACCCTCTGATGACGAAGGAGGCAGAGTGTTTAACTGAAAGTTGCATGGGGCCACCAGGGAGTTCTTTACTCCTGAAGTTCAATAGGATGTGTGGTCTTGCCAAGTGAGGGTGGCCCTCTTGTGAGATCACCTCACCCGCAGCTCACGGGACTGTGGTAAAATGGGAAAGCGGTCCCAAACCGGGAACTCAAAGGGTTTAAAACTATTATTTCTTTGAAAATCTCAAGCCAGCAGAGTGTCCAAGGCAGAGGAAGCTATGGTCCTTCCCTCCTGAGGGACACATAGATAAAGACTGCAATTTGAAACAATAATGTAATAATTAATAAATATATTTAGTGTATGTGCCATGCTCTGCACCAGGCCCTCTACATCTCCATAGCACTTGTATGAAGTAGACATAAATCCTCTATGTAAAACAAATAAACTTAGGTACCAAAAAGTGAAGGAATTGTGCAGGCTCATACAGTAAGTTGAGAAACTGAGGTTCAAACCCAAGCATTCTAACATCTAGGCACTCACATTACTTAATGAAAAGAGTTCAGTGAGAACTATGTGCTTTTTAAACCAATTAATCCAGACTTTGATGGATTTTAATTTTTATTCTTCAGTGTCAACTCCAGGAATCATATTTAAGTCTCTTTTCTATTTCTCAATTTAGGAAATAGGAAGTAGTAAATGGGTAAAAAGAAAGGAGTATATACGGCGACTAAAGAAAGTTTAAGCTAGACTAAGTCATCCAAGTTCCCATAAGAGCTCCAACTTTGCAAAGGCTGAAACGCAAGAGGAAATGGCCTCCGTGCTCATCACCAGTTCTCCATCTCTCCGGGCCATTTCCACAGCCAAAGCACAGGATCCTTAAACATCAGTGACCAAATCCTGCCACAGGTGGCATCAAGGATTTGGAGCTCCCTGGAAGGGAGTGTAAGGGCTTCTTCCTGATGCTTCTTTCCAAAGGGGATTAACTTGAGTGCCTTTTAGCAGCAGCCCTCATGAATGTATCTGTGTGTCCACTTAGCACAGCCACAAGGGGACTGAGCAATGCCTGGCTGTTCTTCCACCATCAACCCTTGGTGCCTGGGAACCTTGCTCTGCCTGTCTGCTCTTTTCTAGGCAGGCCCTTTTGATCCCCCATGACCCTAGATGTTATCAGATAAGGCTGAAAGGCCCAGAAATATAGGACTTCAGTTTGTGAATTTATTTTTTTTGTAGTTATATTTTTTTATTATTATTACAAAGGGTGTTACATATGTGTCCATTTTTTCCCCCCTCCCAAGACAGTCCCCTAGCCTCCCCTATCCCCCAGTGTCTTATGTCCATTGGTTATGCTTATATGCATGCATACAAGTCCTTTGGTTGATCTCTTACCCACCTACCTCCCGCCTCGGACCCTCCCCGGCCTTCCCGCTGCAGTTTGACACTCTGTTTGAGGCAGCTCTGCCTCTGTATCTATTATTGTTCAAAAGTTTATAATGGTCTCAATTATCCATGAATAAGTGAGATCATGTAGTTTTTGAATTTAGACTAAGTAAACCATTAAAAGTTGAGCTGAAAACAGTATTGTTAAACCCTGTCATTTTAGCGATTAGTTAAATAAGGTCCCAAGAGATGGTGGAAATTATCAAGCTTCACTAGCAACTTAACACCAATGCAGGCATTTAAGACAAATGCTCAACCTTCTCCGCTGAATACTACAGGTGCATTTCATAGTTGTTTGCATATTACTATTATTTCTCATGATTAATATCATTAAAACTCCCATGTCTTCCCTATAATTTACATCATTTTTCAAGAGGAGCACTACAGAAATTAATAATAAGAACAGTAAAATTAGGAGAATCAATATGTAGGAAAAAGTAAAATACTATTAAAAGAATATTCCAGAAAGAATAGAAAGAGGAGAAAATGGTTTGAAGTATAGAAGAAAAGTACCTGAGCGTAGAATCAGAATGTTGGAGGCTAAAATCGCCTACAGTAGTGTCCTGCCTTATCCATGGGGAATACATTCCAAGACCCCCCGTGGATGCTTGAAACTGCAGATAGTACCGAACCTTATTAAGACCATGTTTTTTTGCTGTGGTATTTTGTGGAAGAGCCACACTCAAGGGGCCAAAGAGCTGCATGTGGCTTGCCAGCCGCAGTCTGCCGACCACTGGGCTAGAGGTAGGCATTTCTTTTCTCTGGTTCTTGAAGCAATCCCATTATGGACAGGAGACTTCCAAAATGAAAAGAGGAAGGAAAGAGAGGAGAGAATGGAAAATACAGGATACTGGATGTATAGTAAACCTGAATTCTCTGCAGAAAACTTGCACTCCTGGCTAGAGTCCAAGGGGGAAGAGGACTCCGCACCAGCAGGTGTGCTAACGCATGTGCCCGCTGGGCAGTGGAGAGCCTAATGCATTCTGGGGCACATTTCTGGAAAGACTCTTGGGATATGGGTGGATTATTGGAAGCATTAACTCTAGACTGATTTAATTATTTCTTATTGTTCCTTAGCGTTACTGCAAGGATCTGTGAGTAAGTTTTTCTGCTTGTTTGGTATTGTAGGGCTCCTGCACTAGGCACAGAATGCCTCCCTGTTCTACCTGCTCCCTGCGTGTCAGAGTGACAGGGCTTGAGGCTCATGATTCTCCACCTTCTCATTCATTACTTACCCATATCATGCTCACCTGTCTCACTTTTCTCTCTAGAACAATTAAACACCCATGTTGCTTTCAAGCAAATTCCTCCACTCATGCTTTTGACCTCATCTCCCAACCTCACCTACCTCTTCAGCAATCATAGCTTCTCCCTTCTATCTATATTTTCTTCATCCATTAACAACTCCTTGAAGTACAGAGGTCTGATTTTCTTCTACCCCAAACAGACTTCCCTTGACTCTGTGTCTCTACCTAAATTCCACCCACAAAGGAGGAAATTATGCTGTCCACTTTGGCTGTGGGCTTGGTAAAAGGTTGTCTTTCAGCCTTGCTATGGGAACCAGGCATAATTTCTCCAAGAACTGAGAATAGGATAGTAAGACCTCCTAAAAGCCACTTGTAACATGTTGGTTAATTGAAGTGTTTCAGGTACACAGCGGGACTGCTGCCTAGCAATGACGCACACAGCGCTGCAGCCAGGCTGCCCTGAGCTGCATCCAGCTCCCTCCTTACTGATTCTTTGAATTTAGACAAGTTATTTGAACTCTCATTTAGGTATTAGATCAATTACATAACTAATTTCAACAACCAGTTGAAAAATTAAAGAACTGGACAGAGTAGTGAGGGAAATTAGAAGAAATAAATGGAGAAGGGGGGAAATCGAGGTGATAAACCTTAAGTCAGTGTCCTAGAACCAATTTCCATTTATTGTCAAAGCAAAATCAACACACTTTCTAAAGGAAGAGAAGATTGAGAAATGAGGTACAGAAAAGTGAGGAAATCAAATAAAATGACCCCAAAATATAACAAAATTTCAGAAACAAATAGTCCTGGTTGGACACCTTTTTTTCCTTCTGAGTTATGTGCTTGTGGTCAAATTTTTCACATTGAATACTATAGTTTGGTCATATTTTCTACTAGCAAAATTGCTTCTTGTTCAAAGATAGAATTATGAATATCACTATTTCATTATTTTCTCTAAAAAAAATACCACCACTTAAAGGTGCTTCCCAACCTGCACGTGTTTGTGAATCTTAAGCTTTAATTAAATGTGATCCAACAAGACACTTTCCTTACATTGATGAAAATATGCGATTCATTTGATGAATCCCAACTCAGGCCACAGTCTGTGTGATGCCAATCTCACTACCCTGTAGTCCAAGTATGCAGGGTGCTCACTTAGATACCAGCCTTCCTCAAAGCAGAGCTCACAAATTCACAACCCTCTAGCCCAGTGGTCGGCAAACTGCGGCTCACGAGCCACATGCGGCTCTTTGGCCCCTTGAGTGTGGCTCTTCCACAAAATACCACATGCGGGCGTGTGTGTACAGTGCGACTGAAACTTCGTGGCCCATGTGCAGAAGTCAGTATTTTGTGGAAGAGCCACACTCAAAGGGCCAAAGAGCCACATGTGGTTTGCACGCCGCAGTTTGCCGACCACTGCTCTAGCCCAATGCTAGAATAGCCCTATTTTTTAACTTATATTATTTTACTTTATTTTTATTGTTTATACTATTAAAGATGTCCTCATCACCCACCCTTGGCCCACCTCTCACCCTCCCTCAAGCCTCCTTTCCTCTGGTCATCATCACACTGTTGTATGTGTCTGTAGGTTATGCATATATGTCCTTTGGTTAATTCCTGCACCTTCTTTCATCTTGTCCCTTCTGAGACCTGTCAGTCTGTTCATGTATCCATGCTTCTGTTTCTATTTTGTCTGTCAGTTTATTTTGTTCATTAGATTGCACATATAAGCGAGGTCATATGGTATTTGTCTTTTATCGACTGGTTTATTCCGCATACCATAATAATCTCTGGGTCCATCCATGTTGTCGCAGAAAGGTACAATTTCTTTCTTTTTTATGGCCACATAGTATTCCATTGCATAAATGTACCACAGCCTTTTTATCCACCCATCTACTGAGGGGCACTTAGGCTGTTACAAGATTTTAGCTATTGTAAGTAATGCTGCTATGAATACAGGGATGCATAGATTCTTTCTGATTGGTGTTTTGGGGTTCTTAGGAAATATTCCCAGAAGTGGGAAGGCTGAGTCAGTGAGATAGTTCCATTTTTAAGGAAATCCCATACTGTTTCCCATAGTGGCTGCAACAGTCAGCATTCCCATCAACAGTGCACTAGGATTCCCTTTTCTCCACATCTTGCTGTTGGTTAATTTATTGATGGTAGCCATTCTGGCAAGTGTGAGGTGATAATCTCATTGTGGTTTTAATTTGCATCTCTCTGATGATTAGTGACGTTGAACATTTTTCATGTCTTTGGCTATCTGCATGTCCTCTTGGGAGAAGTATCTATTCACTTCCTTTGCCCATGTTTTAATTGGGTTATTTGTCTTCCTGGTGTTGAGTTAAGTTCTTTATATATTTGGAGGTTAACCCTTATCAGATGTATCATTGGCAAATGTGTTCTCCCATACATGGGCTCCCTTTTCATTTTGTTGATGGTTTCTTTTGCTGTGCAGAAGCTTGTTAATTTAATGCAGTCCCATTTGTTTATTCTTTGCTTTATTTTCATTGCCCTCAGGTACATATCACCAAAAATGTTGTTAACCCTTCAGTCCACAGGTCGACACACTATCCACTGAGCCAAACCCGCTAGAGCTTTTGTGGTTCCATGTAAATTTTTTTGTTCTAGTTCTGTGAAATAGTCATTAAATGTAACTTCATAGGAATTGCATTGAATCTGTAGATTACTTTGCGTAGTATGGACATTTTAATGATATTACTTCTTCCTATCACACAGTATATGCTTCCACTTATTTGTATCTTCTTCAGTTTCCTTCTTCAGTGTCTTATAATTTTCTAAGTATAGGCCTTTTATATCCTTGGTTAAACTTATTCCTGGCTATTTTTTTTAATGCAGTTGTAAATGGGCTTGTTTTCTTAGTTTCCCTTTCTGATCGTTCATTATTGGTTTATAAAAATGCAACTGATTTCTGGATATTTATTTTGTAATCTGAATTCATTTATCAGTTCTAGTAGTTTTGTTGGAATCTTTAGGGTTCTGTATATACAATATCATGTCATCTGCAACTAATGACAGTTTTACTTCTTCCTTTCCAATTTTAATGCCATTTATTTCTTCTTCTTGTCTAATCGCTGTGGCTAGGATTTCTAGTACTATGTTGAATAACAGTGGTGAAAGTGACATCCCTGTCTTGTTTTTGATCTTAGGGAAATGCTTTTAGTTTTTTCCCATTGAGTATGATACTAGCTGTCTGTTTTTTATATGTGGCCTTTATTATGTTGAGGTATGATCCCTCTATTCCTACTTTGTTGAGGGTGTTTAACATAAATGGGTGCCAGATTTTATCACATGTTTTTCTGCATCAATTGTTATGACCTTGTAAGTTTTATCTTTCATTTTGTTTATGTGATGTATCACATTTATTGATTGGTGAATATTGCACCAACCTTGCATCTCTAGGATAAAACCCACCTGATCATGGTATGCAATCTTTAATGTATTGCTGGATGTGGTTTGCTCATATTTTGTTGAGGACTTTAGCATTTATGTTAAGCAGAGACTTTAGCCTATACTTTTCTTTCTTTGAAGTGTCTTTGTCTCCTTTTGGAATTAGGATGATGACGGCATTGAAAAAGAAACAAAGGGGGTGGGGTGGTGGAAGTGTTGCCTCCTCCTGAATTTTTTGGAATAGTTTGAGGAGTATAGGTATTAGTTTTTCTTTGAATGTCTCAAAATTTGCTTCTGAAGCCATCTTCTCAGGATTTTTGTTTGCCAGGAGATTTTTTATTACTCAAACATCATTAATTGTTAACAGTCTATTCAGTTTTTCTGATACTTCCTGATTCAGTTATGGGAGATTGTATGTTTCTAGGAATTTGTCCATTTTGCCCAAGTTTTCCAATTTGTTGGCATATAGTTGTGTTCATAGTTTTTTCTTACAACCCTTTCTGTTTCTGTGATGTTAGTTGTTACTTCACCTCTTTCACTTCTTTTTTTTAATTGTTTTATTGCTTAAAATATTACAAAGGGTATTACAAATGTCTCCTTTTTTCCCCTGCCCTTGACAATCTCCTGGCCTCCCCTACCCCCCAGTGTCTTATGTCCATTGGTTATGCTTATATGCATGCATACAAGTCGTTTGGTTGATCTCTTACCCCCTGCTTCTGCCCCTCTACTCTCCCCAGCCTTCCCGCTGCAGTTTCACAATCTATTTGAGGCAGCTCTGCCTCTGTATCTATTTTTGTTCATAAGTTTATAATGGTCTTATTATCTATGAATGAGTGAGATCATGTATTTTTCCTTCATTGACTGGCTTATTTCACTTAGCATAATGCTCTCCAGTTCCATCCATGCTGTTGCAAATGGTAAGAGTT
>NW_006298675.1:78246-79965 GCF_000327345.1 Myotis davidii | reverse complement strand
CTGATTTTATTTTATTTGGGTCTTCTCTCTTTGCTTCTTGATGAGTCTGTCTAAAGGTTCATCAACTTTGTTTATCTTCTCAAAGATCCTGGTTTAATTGATCTTTTGTATTTTGCATTTTTTTTAGTCTCTTTGTTATTTATTTCCATTCTGTTCTTTATTATTTGTTTCCTTCTCCTTACTCTGCTCCTTACTCTGGAGTTTTCTTGTTTTCTTTCTTTCTAATTGTTTCAGTTGTTGAGTTAGATCATTTATTAGAGATTTTTCTTATTTCCTGAGGGAGGTATGTATGCTATGAACTTCCCTTTCAGGACTGCTTTTTCTGTTTCCCCTAGATTTTTGTGTTGTTATGTGTTTATTTGTTTCCAGGAAGTTTTTAATTTCTTCCTTGATCTCATTGTTTTTTTGTGTGTTTTTTTTTTAATTTTATTATTTATTACAAAGGATATTACATATGTGTCCATTTTTTCTTGATCTCATTGTTAACCCATCCATTGTTTAATAACATGCTATTTAGCCTATTATGTGTTTGAATGCTTTGAATTTATTTATTGTAGTTGATTTATAGTTTCATGTCCTTGAGATTCAAGAAGATGCTTGGTGTGATTTAAATCTTCTTGAATTTGTTAATACCTATTTTGTGGCCTTACATGCGGTCTGTCTTTGAGAATGTTCCATGTGCACTTAAGAAAAATGTATATTCTGCTGCTTTGGGATGAAATATTTTGTAAATATCAATTAAATTCATGCAAACTATGTGTCATTTAAGGTCACTGTGTCCTTGTGGATTCTTTGTCAACAAGATTTTTCCATTGATGACAGTAGGATGTTAAAATCCTATGCCATGATTATATTGCTGTTGATCTCTCCCTTAAAATCCACCAAGATTTTCTTTATATGTTTAGGTGCATATATTGGATGCATATATGCTTACAAGTGTTATATCCTCTTGTTGAATCAATCCAAACCTCATGTTATGGCCATTGTTTTGAACTTTATTTTGTCAGATATAAGTATTGCTACTCTGACTATTTTGTTTATTTCCATTTGCATGGAATATTTTTTCCATAACTTCACTTTCAGTCTGTGTATAACTTTTGTCCTGTCTTTTGTATGTCTCTTTTTTTTCTTATTCATTCAGCTACCCTATGTCTTTTGTTTGAAGTATTTAATCCATTTACATTTAAAGTTATTGTTGATATGTACTTACTTATTGCCATTTTTTTCTTTATAACCATGTTCCTTTCTATATGTATTTATCACCTTCCAAAATCTGAATTGTCATCTCGTCAAAGTAAGGAGGTGGAACAAATGATCTCAAGCAATATAATTTCAAACTTACAAAAAATTTTCAAGCATAGTAGAAGGAAGTCTCCCCTAAGTCCTTTTTCTGACACATTTGTAATACCTTAACTAATAATAATTTTTTAAAAAGCAGTCCCCTTAACGTTGCTTGCAATAGTGGTTTGGTGGAAATGAACTCCTTTAGTCTTTTTTGTCTGGAAAGTTCTTTACTACCCCTTACATTTTAAATGATAACATGCTGGATAGAGTATCTCCTGGTTCATAGGTCGACACTCAACCATTGGCTACACTGACAGGGCTATATTTCTTCCTTATTAAAAAGCAGTCCCCTTGATGGGAGCATGAATGTGCGGGGCGGGGGTGTGGGGGTGGGATGGAGGTTGGGGGATAATGGGAGGGATGACCACATTTGTA
>NW_006298675.1:77582-78216 GCF_000327345.1 Myotis davidii | reverse complement strand
ATACCTTAACTAATAATAATTTTTTAAAAAGCAGTCCCCTTAACGTTGCTTGCAATAGTGGTTTGGTGGAAATGAACTCCTTTAGTCTTTTTTGTCTGGAAAGTTCTTTACTACCCCTTACATTTTAAATGATAACATGCTGGATAGAGTATCTGTTTTTCATCACTTTGAATACTTCATACCAATCCCTCTGGCCTTAAGTGTTTCTCTTGAAAATCAGCTGACAGCTTTATGAGAACTCTCTTGTAGGTAATGAAGTGTCTTTCTCTTGCTGCATTAAAGATTATCTGTCTTTAATTTTTGCCATTTTAATTATGATATGTCTTAGTATGGATCTCTTTGGGTTCATCTTTATTGGAACTGTATGCTTCCTGAGCTTGTGTGACTTTTTCCTTTACTAGGTTAGGGAAGTTTTCTATTCTTGTTTCAGCAAACAGGTTCTCTATCTATTGCTCACTCTCTTCTCCTGCTGGTACTCCCATTGTTATGCTTGGTGTTATCCCAGAGGTCCCTTAGCCTTTCCTCATTTATTTTCCTTCTCTTTTCCTTCTCATGCTCTGCTTGGGTGCTTACTGTTATCTTGTCTTCTCATTCACTGATTCAGTCCTCTGCTTCATCTTAGCTAATGTTAATT
>NW_006298675.1:75780-77557 GCF_000327345.1 Myotis davidii | reverse complement strand
TTCTTCTAGTGTACTCCTCGTTTCAGATATTGCATTTATCATTTCTGACTGGTTCCTTTTTTTGGTTTCTATGTCCGTTTTAATACTTACTATGTCTGTGTTTAAGTTCTCACTGAAATCATCCATTCTTCCCCTAACCCTAAGCATCCTTATAAGCATTATTTTAAACTCTGCATCTGGTATTTTGGTTGCTTTCATTTCATCCATTTCATTTAATTCTTTTTCTGGGGATTTCTCCTGTTCTTTTATTTGAGCACTTCTCTTTGTCTCCCCTATTTTTTTCTGTGTATTTGGTAGATCTGCTGTGACTCCCAAACTTGTTATGATGGTGTCTTGTTGGGCTGAGTAGCACAATCTTCCAGATCACCTGAGCTCTGTGCTCCAGGAGTATTTCTTGTGGGTTCTGTGCAGCCCCTGTTGTAGTTGAGTCTTGAATGCTATTGGCCTTTTTGTGGATGGAGTTAACCTTTCAGGCTGGGTGACTACAAAGGTAAACCTTGGGACACTATGCTGGGGCAGACCCATGAAGTGGGGTTGTTCCAAGCAGGGTCTTGTGCCTGATGGAATCCCCCTCAGGATGTGCTGTTTGTGTGGCTAGTTGGGTCAAATTCTGGTAAGGTCTGAAGCCCACAACTGGTTGTGTTTGTTCTGGGTCCACTTGTATGGGGTTCAGGTAGATTTTGTGTGTAACTGGCCTTGGGATACCTGCCAATAGCTACCAAGCTGTTCAATATTTGTGTCTGCATCGATTGGACCTTAGTTTGCATGAGAGGGGTCAATCTGTGCAAACAAGTCAGCTTTTTTTTTTTCAGCTTAAAGCTGGGGGCAGATGTGTAAAAAAACCAAGGCTCCCTGGATTCTGCCACCATTTGTCAGTTACTTTGCCTCCCCCTGAGGTTTGCTGGTCTTCCTCTAGAGCCTTTCAAAGAGAAGCTGTAGGTTGAGCTAAGCTAGCTGAGACAGGGCTAGGGGGATCAAGCAGTCAGGCGTTCAATGAGGGGAAAGTAGCCCCTCCTCCAAAACCAAACACTTCAGTCTCTGCCAGAGTCTCCAACTCTGTTTCCCCCATGGGAGCTTGCCGAAGGTTCAGATTGGGTACAGCAAGCCATCCCCTCTTCAGAAGCAAGTTCAGTGACCTGGGCTCAATGGGATAGATCAAAAGAGCCTCCCTTTGGGGGGGATCCCCCCCAGCCTGCTGGAGGGGTCTAAGCACTTCGACCCGATCTCAGACAATAGTCTCTGAGATTCTCACACTTTGAATGTCCCTACTCCAAGCCACTTCCTCTTCCTCCCATAGAACTGTACCCAGTGGTTCTTGACAGGGCTGATATAAACCATATCCCATTTGGAGGGTGCCCACAACCCTGTAGGAAAGGAGTGGGCACTTCTTCTCCTTCCTCGGGTAGTGTAGGCTGAATTTGCAGGGAAGCTTGGCTGTACCTCCCACAATGTAGCCAAACAGCCCAGCACTCGCCCATCTGGCTCCTGAACAGAAGCCTCCCTGGAAGACAGTTTGAAAATCCCAGTTCCAATGGCTCACCACCCAACGACCCCCTGCCACGAAACCAAACAGGTCAGGGTGAAATTCAGCCCTGCATGGTACTCTGGTCCCATCTGAGGTTGGTCTCAGCAGAACAGAGCCAAACATCCCAGCTCTGCATGGGCTCTGAGCCCTTCAGAACTGGCTGAAAGCCCCAGCCTTGCCCAGCTCCTCTGAGCTGTCAAACCCAGCAGAGAGGGGAAGACAAAGCTGCTCAACCGGTGGGGGAAGGAGCGC
>NW_006298675.1:61891-67613 GCF_000327345.1 Myotis davidii | reverse complement strand
AGTTTTTCATCACTTTGAATACTTCATACCAATCCCTCTGGCCTTAAGTGTTTCTCTTGAAAATCAGCTGACAGCTTTATGAGAACTCTCTTAGGGGTAATGAAGTGTCTTTCTCTTGCTGCATTAAAGATTATCTGTCTTTAATTTTTGCCATTTTAATTATGATATGTCTTAGTATGGATCTCTTTGGGTTCATCTTTATTGGAACTGTATGCTTCCTGAGCTTGTGACTTTTTTTTTGTTTCAGCAAACAGGTTCTCTATCTATTGCTCACTCTCTTCTCCTGCTGGTACTCCCATTGTTATGCTTGGTGTTATCCCAGAGGTCCCTTAGCCTTTCCTCATTTATTTTCATTCTCTTTTCCTTCTCATGCTCTGCTTGGGTGCTTACTGTTATCTTGTCTTCTCATTCACTGATTCAGTCCTCTGCTTCATCTTAGCTAATGTTAATTTCTTCTAGTGTACTCCTCGTTTCAGATATTGCATTTATCATTTCTGACTGGTTCCTTTTTTTGGTTTCTATGTCCGTTTTAATACTTACTATGTCTGTGTTTAAGTTCTCACTGAAATCATCCATTCTTCCCCTAACCCTAAGCATCCTTATAAGCATTATTTTAAACTCTGCATCTGGTATTTTGGTTGCTTTCATTTCATCCATTTCATTTAATTCTTTTTCTGGGGATTTCTCCTGTTCTTTTATTTGAGCACTTCTCTTTGTCTCCCCTATTTTTTTCTGTGTATTTGGTAGATGCTGTGACTCATGGTGTCTTGTTGGGCTGAGTAGCACAATCTTCCAGATCACCTGAGCTCTGTGCTCCAGGAGTATTTCTTGTGGGTTCTGTGCAGCCCCTGTTGTAGTTGAGTCTTGAATGCTATTGGCCTTTTTGTGGATGGAGTTAACCTTTCAGGCTGGGTGACTACAAAGGTAAACCTTGGGACACTATGCTGGGGCAGACCCATGAAGTGGGGTTGTTCCAAGCAGGGTCTTGTGCCTGATGGAATCCCCCTCAGGATGTGCTGTTTGTGTGGCTAGTTGGGTCAAATTCTGGTAAGGTCTGAAGCCCACAACTGGTTGTGTTTGTTCTGGGTCCACTTGTATGGGGTTCAGGTAGATTTTGTGTGTAACTGGCCTTGGGATCCCTGCCAATAGCTACCAAGCTGTTCAATATTTGTGTCTGCATCGATTGGACCTTAGTTTGCATGAGAGGGGTCAATCTGTGCAAACAAGTCAGCTTTTTTTTTTTCAGCTTAAAGCTGGGGGCAGATGTGTAAAAAAACCAAGGCTCCCTGGATTCTGCCACCATTTGTCAGTTACTTTGCCTCCCCTGAGGTTTGCTGGTCTTCCTCTAGAGCCTTTCAAAGAGAAGCTGTAGGTTGAGCTAAGCTAGCTGAGACAGGGCTAGGGGGATCAAGCAGTCAGGCGTTCAATGAGGGGAAAGTAGCCCCTCCTCCAAAACCAAACACTTCAGTCTCTGCCAGAGTCTCCAACTCTGTTTCCCCCATGGGAGCTTGCCGAAGGTTCAGATTGGGTACAGCAAGCCATCCCCTCTTCAGAAGCAAGTTCAGTGACCTGGGCTCAATGGGATAGATCAAAAGAGCCTCCCTTTGGGGATGATGCCACCCAGCCTGCTGGAGGGGTCTAAGCACTTCGACCCGATCTCAGACAATAGTCTCTGAGATTCTCACACTTTGAATGTCCCTACTCCAAGCCACTTCCTCTTCCTCCCATAGAACTGTACCCAGTGGTTCTTGACAGGGCTGATATAAACCATA
This sequence comes from Myotis davidii, assembly GCF_000327345.1. Lineage (NCBI taxonomy): Eukaryota > Metazoa > Chordata > Mammalia > Chiroptera > Vespertilionidae > Myotis > Myotis davidii. The sequence continues at coordinate 65,841 of NW_006298675.1, read as the reverse complement.
TCCCATTTGGAGGGTGCCCACAACCCTGTAGGAAAGGAGTGGGCACTTCTTCTCCTTCCTCGGGTAGTGTAGGCTGAATTTGCAGGGAAGCTTGGCTGTACCTCCCACAATGTAGCCAAACAGCCCAGCACTCGCCCATCTGGCTCCTGAACAGAAGCCTCCCTGGAAGACAGTTTGAAAATCCCAGTTCCAATGGCTCCCCACCCAACGACCCCCTGCCACGAAACCAAACAGGTCAGGGTGAAATTCAGCCCTGCATGGTACTCTGGTCCCATCTGAGGTTGGTCTCAGCAGAACAGAGCCAAACATCCCAGCTCTGCATGGGCTCTGAGCCCTTCAGAACTGGCTGAAAGCCCCAGCCTTGCCCAGCTCCTCTGAGCTGTCAAACCCAGCAGAGCGGGGAAGACCAAGCTGCTCAACCGGTGGGGGAAGGAGCGCTGGCTATGTACTTGAGGTGGGGGAAACCAGTCCTCTTTCCAAGTAACACAGTTTAGTCACTGTCTCGGTCTCCACCAAAAGCCCTCCCAGAAAATAGAGGGGCCCCTTAAAGTCACTGCTGGTGCAACCAACAGACGCATCTTCAGAACCCAAGTACCGCAGTGTGGCCTCGCCAGCAGTTGTAGTCCAGACCGTGAACGCCCCAGGCTGGTGCACTCTTATGAACAATAAGAGTGTTCATCCCTGAGAGGGTGCAGTCCCAGTCTCACAGGTAGACTGAATCCCCACTGATTCCCATCACCAGATGCTATGCAGACTCCTCTTCCCATCTATGTTGCTTTGGGTTTGGGATCCCCACCTGGGGTTGCAACCCACACTCCTAGGAGGAGGGAGTTCCACAGCCGTGATATCCCTCCTGCTTCTTAGCCTCTGCTGCACCTGTATGAGGGGGCTATCCCTTTCCATGTCCCCATCCTTCTTACCAGTCTCTATGTGGCTTCTTCTGTACTCCTTGGTTATATTTCAGATCATCTAACCTTCCATTGGTTTTTCAGGTTTATTGCTCCATATTTAATGGTAATCCAGCTTGGGGTTGGGAGCAAGTGTCACATCTTGGTATCCCTCATTTTTTTTCTTCTTTTCCCTTTATTATTATTTTTAAGTAGTTTCAGGTGTACAGCATAGTGGTTAGACATTTATATAATTTACAAAGTGATTTCCCACAAATCTAGAGCACACCTGGCACCATACATAGTTATTACAATATTCTAATTCTGTTCTCTATGCTGCACTTTACATCCCGGAACTATTTTGTAACTGCCAATTGTACTTCTTCTATTCACCCTTTTCACCCAGCCCCCTACCCATCCCTCTAGTAACTATGTTAGTTCTTTGTACCTATGAGTCTGTTTCTGTTTTATTTGTTCACTTATACTGCTCTTTAGCTTCCATCTATAAGTGAAATCATCTGGTCTTTGTCTTTCTCTGTCCGATTTATTTCACTTAGTATACACTCTCTAGGCCCATCAATAGACAACTGGATAATGAAGACATGGTACATACATACCATGGAATATTATTCAGCTACAAAAAGAATGAAATCTTACTATTTGCATTATTTTAAATTTTGAATTTGAATGCTTCTAGATATGGGGTGGCCAACTTTTCAAATGGCCAATATCCTCACTATATTGATAAATCCCCCCTTATAATGGACAAATTCCCAATTCATGAGACTTCTGGGCCCTCTCAAAGACAACCAGTATTTCTGTCCAGTATGGAAAATGTGGTGCTCTCTAAGAGAACTGCTTCTGATATCTTCATTAGACAGAATATCCAAAAATACACAATGGTATTTTGGCAAGATACTCAAGTCTTTACGTTTTTTACCTGCTTCTCCACTCAGAAAATCAATAAGTGGATACTTTTGACTATCCTGCTTATTTGTCTTCAGCTGAGCAAGGCCACAAAACTCTCAGTTCAAACATTTCCTTTGTCCTCATTATTCTGTATTACTTTAGGCCAGGAATAGTAAATACATGATATGGTCCACCTATGCCCAGGCCTTTCCCCACGGCAGACTTCAGTAATTGATAATAGTTCTCTTTCCTGCTCAGTCCACAGGCAACCTAAAATTCTTCTCATCTCCAAGGGCCAACTACTAACTCAACACAAGTAGCACATAACTCATATATATTTGCCATCCCTAATATAGGCTAATATTACTAAATCTTAAAAATCTTAAATATATGAGAGCTGTCTTTTTTAAATCATCTGTATTTGCTAGTGGGAATGCTGTATATTGCTTCAGTTTATACCACATAGAAAAACTGACATCTGATTCTAAGTGCTAAGGTAGGTCTTATCGCTACAATTTCCCTCAAAACACAACAAAATAAAAAATAAAAAGAGCCATAAGTACACAGGCAACAACTGTATGTAATTATTTTAAGAGACATCAATTGCCAAGTTTTTAACTCACACAAAGCTTTCTAACTAGATATGATTTTTTAAATAATGCTTCAACACTTACAGAAATTTCAACAAAGAGAACTAAAGGCACATAAAGAGCAAAGAGTTGAGCAGGTAAAAGAGGAAGAGTGGTAAGAAAAGGAAAAAGGAGAATTTCAGTGAAAATCTTCAGAACAGAAAAATGAAAGACCAAAATAGTTTCTAAGAGTGCCAATCATAATTTCACATACATGCAAAACCTTTGAAATCCCATGGAAAAATTAATTCATTTCATAAATCAACTTGCTTCAATATAGAGGTTTTTGAGTTAAGATTAGTGATTATTGAGGCAGAAACAACAGTCAGACCACTGACAAAAGTCACTGGAATTTCAAAGGACATAATAAACAACAAAGTCACTGGAATTTCAAAGGACATAATAAACTCTCAAGGTGACTAAGGAATACAGAGAGAGAGAGAGAGAGAGAGAGAGAGAGAGAGAGAGAGAAACACAGTTTATTTAAAGAGTAAAATCACACAGATTAACAAACCAAAACAATTTTTTTCATGAAATGCAGCATTCAGACCTTTCCAAATGACAATAAGGAATAAAAGAAAGAAAAAGAGATGGTAGGAGAAACGTTAAATGAAGCAGAATGCCTCCAATGCAGTGAACACTTACAACTTTGCAGAAGAGTTTTATAAATCCTGTGTAGCCACTCACTATTTCTCTCCATATCATTTCTCATAGAACTTCTCAGTTTTCCTTTCCATTGCCTTTCATTTTTCACTGCAGCCCTGCAGAATAAGTCAAACAGGAGATACCATTACCATTTTAAAGATTAGAAAAATAATGTTTCACAGGTTTAGAAACTTAGCCAATCATAGAGCTAGAGAGGAGCAAAGCTGAGACTCAGGTCTTCAACATCAAGAGGATTTGTAGGTCACACCTGGGAGTGGGGAATGGGATTGCCTACACTCCATGCCCTCTGAAAATTTAAATCAAACTCTTATATTTGTCAATTTTCTTTTCTTTCCTTTTTGTTTTAAGCAGCATTTATTTATTTTTCTCAGTTCTTGTCAATTTTCATTATAGGTGATACAAAAAGCTTAAAAGCAACTCCAGGACTTTTTTGTAAGTTTCACCTATTTCTCAACCCTGTTCTTTTTAATCTTCTACAGAGTACCTACTATTGGGGTGCGGGGGAAGGGGTTAAAGAGGCTCATAAAGATTGAGGAAAGGGCAAAACTCACTATTTTACTGTTCTTCTTTCACTTACCAATGTAGGAAGTTAAGGCTGATTCTAGGATCCCCTAAAAACTGGTGATTTTCTTATTAGCAAAGTGAAAACTCTGCTAATCTACACGAATAAAAGACAAAGATGCTAATTGACCATACCTTCACTACACCTAAGCCATGCCCACCAGCCAATCAGAGCAACTATATGCAAATTAACCCAACCAAGATGTCGGCCGGCAGCCACGGAGCTGAAGCAAGCAGGAGGCTTGGTTGCCCCCGCGATGGAGGAAGCCAAGCTTCCCACCCGCCCTGGCCTGCTGTG
>NW_006298675.1:60100-61781 GCF_000327345.1 Myotis davidii | reverse complement strand
CAGGAGCTACCCCCTGGTGGTCTACCAGTACGGCAGTGATGGTAGGACCCTCTCCCGCCTCCTCAGCAGCACTAAGGATGTCTGACTGCAGCTAGGTCTGCTCCCCACTGGCAAGTGGACATCCCCGAGGGCTCCCAGGCTTCCAGAGCCATGTCTGACAACTGCCAACTTAGGCCCAATCCCCCGGGGAGCAGGCCTATGCCAGTAGGTGGTCATCCCCCGAGGGGTCCCAGACTGCGAGAGTGCACAGGCCGGGCTGAGGGACCCTCCTGAGTGCACAAATTTTTGTGCATCGGGCCTCTAGTAAAAATAGTAATTAGTTAGTTAGTTAGTTAGTTAGTTAATAATTAATTACAAGGTAAAAGAAAAATCCTGGGGTTGGATGGAGTTGTTTATCAAAAACAAACAGAAACTAAGAAGGATCTGATAGCAAGAACATAGTAAAAATTGAAAACCAAAAAAACTAATTGCAGGGTCTCTGATCTCATCTGTCTCCTAAAGAAAAGGGGGAGGAATGCAGACTTACCTTTTGTTAGGTCCATGCCAACAGGAGCCAGGCCAAAAGATGTGAGAGTTTATGAAATTTTATTACATTCTCTCACAGAAGGCTAAGACTGGAAACTGGAATCTGTTAGTCATGTCTTGCAAAATCAGAAATGAGAATAATAGGAATGCCACAGGGAGGTTGAGAACCCCAAGCAGAGGGTAATGGAAAAGTACTGAGCACAGGGGAAAGGTAGAGAATATGCCTAGATTCCAGCCTCTTTTTCTTTTCTTATAAGCTGGGGTTCATGTAAACTGGGACTTCTCTAAGCTGGGGTTGATGAGGGAGGCCAATCTCATTCTTCTGTAGCTTCATCTTGCTTAGGTGGGATGTGGAGACGTCCCTAATTAGTTGGTGATTGAGGGAGGGGATGGTATCTGGTGTAGGTCTGGAATAGCATCACCTCCCCTGTAAGTCTATTGGCAATTGCATGAATGTGGTTTTGGAGGAAGGAGGAAAGAGCTGTTAGGATGCACAGGCCAAAGACGAGTGCCAGGAAGAGCATTGGCGGGGTCTGATAGAGGTAGAAGCCAGGAGGCCCAGTTTAGATTCTGTAGCCAGGTGTCCCAGAATTCTGAAAGTTGTGGTTGGACTTAGAGGCCCTGTAAGCTAGTTTATTGGCCCCTTCCATTATCTAGGAAATTGAGAAGGGCATGGATGTGTAGTTGGGAGGGAGTTAGAGAAGAACTGCGTAACAGAAGATCATTGACATATTAGAGGAGGGTGCTGGGAATTAAGTGGAGGTGTGGAAGGTCTGAGGCTAAGGCCTGAGCAAATAGGTGAGGACCGTCCCTAAATCCTTGTGTCAGGACAGTCCAGGTTAGCTGCTGTGATGTATTGGTGTCAGGATCTGTTCGACTGAAAGAATTAGGTTTTGGGAGTCTTTACCCAAAATTTAGAATGTATGAGGTTGTGGGAGGAAAGTTGACGACAGTTAGATTGTAACTGTGAGTTGCAACTCTGCCATGGGAAATAGCTAGCACAGGAAAGAGGTCGACCTGAACAGAACTGGGAGTTGTCAGTTGTTGGGAAGGTTGCTGATATGGTAGGCCAGGCTGAGAACAGAACAGGCTTTGAGAAGTGGGCTGTTTGGGTAACTGTATAGCTTGCCCAACACTTGAAAGAGGCCTGAGGCTC
>NW_006298675.1:39412-59978 GCF_000327345.1 Myotis davidii | reverse complement strand
GTGGCCAGTCCCAGGAGGTCTGGGAGCTCTTAACTGGATCCAGAGGGCACTCTTGCTGGACTGGCCAAGGTCCGACCTAGAGGGGCCAGACTACAGTCTGATTTCCAGTGGCCTTCCCTTCTGCACCTCGGGTGGGGGTCTCAGGTTTGGGCAGGACTTGGCCCAGTGTCCTTCCTTGTTGCATTTGAAGTGGGGCACTGAAGAGGCTTAGTCCCTGACTTACCCTTGGTAGGAGGACAGGCACTCTGTATGGGGTTTGTGGGAACAGTGGCTGAGAGCTGAAAGGCCTCCTTCTGGGCCTCAGCCTTGGCCTGATCTCGCCTTTGTTTTTGGATTTGGGTCTCCTCATTTTTATTATTAAAGACCTTGAAAGCCAGGTTAACGGGGTCTTTTTGAGGGGTTTGTGGACCTGTGTCTACTTTTTGGATTTTGCAACATATGTTGAGGGCTGATCTATATAATAATCCTATATAATAAAAAAGGTAATATGCAAATTGACCTTAACAGCAAAACTACTGGGAATGACTGGTCACTATGACACACCCTGACCCCCAGGAGGCAGATGCTCAATGCAGGAGCTGCCCCCTGGTGGTCAGTACACTCCCACAGGGGGAGCTCTGCTCAGCCACAAGCCAGGCTGATGGCTGCCAGTACAGCGGAGGTGGTGGGAGCCTCTCCCACCTCCTCAGCAGCACTAAGGATGTCCAACTGCAGCTAGGCCTGCTCCCCGCTGGCAAGTGGACATCCCCAAGGGCTCCCAGGCTGCCAGAGCCATGTTTGACTGCCAGCTTAGGCCCAATCCCCCAGGGAACGGGCCTATGCCAGCAGGTGGTCATCCCCCGAGGAGTCCCAGACTGTGAGAGGTCACAGGCCAGGCTGAGGGACCCCCCGAGTGCACAAATTTTTGAGCACTGGGCCTCTAGTTGGGATATAAAATGGGTGTTCAGAAGAAGGGCTCCCTCAGGGGAGGTGGGGTCTAAGGTGGTACATTTCTGTAAGGCCTCTGTGAGGCAGGAGAGGAAGAGAGCTCGGTTTCCGTCAGGGCCCTGCGTGATCTCATTAAGTTCGCCATAGTTGATAGCCTTATGGGCAGCCTTTATTATGAGAGGCAGGTAGGAGGAGGGAGCAGGCCCCACTGGCTTGCCAGCCGCTTGGATTCAAAATCACCACGTCTTTCCTTGCAAGGAGAGGGGCTGTATTCCTCCCTGTAGCTTCTGAAAGGCATGGCTGCAGTTGGAGGTAGAGTGAAAGGTTAGCATTGAGGATGCCCATTCACCCCTGTGATCACACAGGTTTTGGAAGAAAGAGGCCTTGGTGAGAGTAAACAGCCCCTGTATCTAAAAAAGAATTAATTGTTTTACCTGTCACATCAAGGCCACCCTTGGCCCCATCCCTTCAATGGTGATGCTCTTAGTGGGGGCTGACTGGGGTGTTGGGCCCCATCAGTTCAAGGCCATCGTGTGGGTAGGCTCTGGTCCTGGGGACCTTCCAGCCCTGGGGACAGTCCCTCTTCCAATGGCTTCACTTGTGGCAGAGGAGGCAAGGCCCTTGAGGTGACATATGGCTTCAAATTGAGCCATTTGTTTCTAAGGGATGGCTTTCTTGCTTTTCCTCTACCCCGTCTCAGGTGTTAAAAACACTGCAAGTTATTTCTACCAGTTGCTCAGTGGGAATCTGGGGTCCTAAGGCTAGTTTTCGGTAACTTTTTCCTAAGGCTTGAGGCTGTCTATTGGATAAAATGTATCCCAAAATTTCTTGGCCCTTAACAGACCCAAATGATTTCTTTATCACGCTTTCTATGTGTAACTTTCCTCAGAGAGAGCGCTAAGGTTTGAGTGATAATGAGCTCCACTCCTGGTAGTGGCTGGACTGTTAAGCAAGTGCCTGCTGTTCTGCAAACAAGTGTCTGCAGTCTGGTAGCAAAGAAAGGGTTAAACAGCTGCTGCTCCCCGGGAAAGTGAGGTGGGGTTGGGGCGGGGAGGTGGGTCGGGGAGCAAATCAGGAAAGCAGGCTGTTCCGCCTTTGTGAGAGGCAAACAGTTTGCCAGGACTGTGAGGAAAGTTTCCTTTAAATCCCTATCCTGTCAGGCAGGCAGTGAAGGGGCTATAAATATTTGCAAAAAAAAATTAATTAGAGAACATGCTACAATTTATAGATTCATTTAAAGGCGAGAATTATCTGCCCCGGAGTTGGTATTGGGGCTAAGCTGTATTACAAGAGAAAATCAATCTCTCTTTTTAAAGTTTGAGGGTCAGATTTTCCTAGTTATTCAAGAGACAAATACTGTGGTTTTCTATTTAAAAGAGAAGAGAAGAGAGGAGACTGCAGGAGAGAATGGTCAGTAAGAGAGGAGCAGTAGGTCTTGAGACCGAATGACCAGCTCGGTCAAAGAGAGGTTCAACCCGAGGAAGGCTCAGAATGAAAAAGGAGCATTTGCTAAGCTGTCAGTCCTGGCAGAGAGAAGGGCGACTGTGGAGAGGGAAGGAGGCCTGGATGTAGGGGTCACCCAGCACCTCCCGGAGCCCTGGCAACAGCTGTCTAAGTCAGTGAGGTACTGACATTGAAAGTGTCCTTTTTAGGTCTGACAGACTCATTGTTCAATTTCTACTTGGGCCAGGCCGTGTTGCTGTAGAAAATGAGCCGTCTGGGTCTATGTCGTCTGTGAGGTTGAGGCAGTTAAGATTCCATAAGAGGCAACCCAAAGGGGTGCTGGTTCCCCACAATGGGTTGGTGTGGGGAGGGGGAGAGATGGATAAGAAGCCCATCCTGGAGGTGAGAGGCCCGAAGGGAAGGCATCCCAACCACCGGACAAGCACCAGAGAGAAGAGGAAGGCTGACCGCTATGTTAGGGCGTCCCACAGACAAGGTAGCCAGGGACCTGGTCCGGGAAGAGTGGACCCGCTGGCCCCATGCACAGGACTTTTATGGGGCAAAAGCCCACAAATCAGGTCAAGGGAAGTGACTCTTCCCAGAAATTCGAATGGCGGTGCGGTCTGGAGAAGCCTGCGCTGGGAGTGGGGGTCCCCACGGGCTCCCTCGGCGTATCCCGGGTTTCAGCACCAAAATATTAGGTCTGCACAACCAGAAGCCAGGCCAAGAGACATTGTGAGAGTTTCCTGGCTCCATGCACAGGACTTTTATGAGGCAAAAGCCCACAAATCAGAGGGTTAAGGGAGGTGACTCTTCCCAGAAATTTGAATGGCGGTGCGGTCTGGAGAAGCCTGCACTGGGAGTGGGGGTCCCCACGGGCTCCATCAGCGTATCCCAGGTTTCAGCACCAAAATACTAGGTCTGCACAACCAGGAGCCAGGCCAAGAGACATTGTGAGAGTTTAGGAAATTGTATTACATTCTGAGACCAGTGTGTCGGTGTCAGCAAGCAAAAGTAGGGAGAGCAGAATTTTGTGTCTCCCAGGCAGGTCAGCATAGCCTGTCAGACCAGGTGCAGGTGGACTGGAAACTGGAACCCGTTAGTCATGTCTTGCAAAACCTGAAATGAGAATAATAGGAGAGCCGCAGGGAGGTCGAGGACCCCATGCAGGGGGTGATGGGACAGTACTGAGTGCAGGGGACGGTGGAGAACATGCCTTACACCTTCACTGCCCACCTGCCAATCTAGTAGGTGTAATGCCTGATGTGCGCATCCCCTCCATCTGCTGCCTCTGACTTACCTGTTTGTTTTGTGTTGCAGCCAGCACTGCAGGAGCCATCAGTAAGTACTTTTCTGCGCTTTCACTCGCACGGGCTCTGCTCGGTGACACGTCAGGATGTGGGAGTCCTCTGCCCGGATGTCTTTATTTTCCTGCACAAATACTCCACCCCTTCCCCTTCTGTACTCCCATTGCTATCTTAGTGGCTGGGTGCCTCTGTGAGGAAGTACTATGCTTTTAATTTTCTCAACATCTTGAGATTGAACAGCAAAAGTAAGTGCTAAGAATAAGTTAGAAAGGTCAGAAGGCTTCATGCTGAAAATCCCAGCAACACTCAGAGGAAGAGGGCAGTGAGCCCCGCCCCCTGACTGAGGGTCCCGGCTGTCACGGATGGGTGTGTGGAATGCACATGCCCAGCTGTGAATAAGTCTGGAAGAAGTATCCTGACAGCATTTTAAGTGACATCACCACATACATCTCTGGCAGAAGCACTGGGAGGAAATAGAGGGGAGGTGGCTGGGATGGACTGGATGAAAGATGGTGAAGAAGAGAATAGCCAGTGGACATGGACAACAATGTGGTGAGGTCCAGAGGGAGGGGGTGGGGGCTGGATAGAGGTGGGCAAAGGGGGGAAAATCAGGAACATCTGTAATAGTGTCAGCATATAAATAAATTAAAAGGAAAAAATAAAGATGAGTGAGAGGCAGTGGATCTAGAAAAGAAAGTCAGTGGTACATGGAAATGTGTACGTTCTCTGAGACGTTGCCAGTCCTTTGTGGTCTTGCTGCTTAAAGTAGGTCCAAAAATCAGCATGGGCATCACCTTGGAGTTTGTCACAAATGCAGAACCTCAGCCTAACAGCCATGCTCAGAGCTACTGAATCAGAATCTGCATGTTAACAAGATCCATGTGGGTTTAGTGCCCCCATCCCTTCACCACTAACCATACCTACGAAGGTCTGGAGTCCATCTAGCAGTTCCCTTTTGGACTAAGACACTCAGGCCAAGTCACTCTGCTGAATAAGGGAGCCACGGTCACCCACCCTCAGGAGACAGAACTTCCCACTGCCTGCTTCAGAAGAGTCTTCGTAAGCATGTTCCAATGAGCCCAGCTGGCAGAAAGGCAGCAGCCTGTGCAATCGCTGAGATGCAAACAGGACACCCACCCTGCTACCCGCTGAACCCGCAGTTCCCCTGTCAGATCACAGTAGTCACTGAGGTCCCCCAGGGTGAGGATGAAAGAAGAAACCTAATTTGCTCCTCCAATGGAATGGAAATTTTGCTCCTGTTGCCTACATTTCTGATGTTTTCCCCAAAATAATTGCAATGCATACTGTACCTCCTATGCCAAAGAACCATTCTAATTGTCTTGTTTTTGTCCTATTTTAGCTGGAGCTATTGGACCCATAAGTGAGTTCCTTTATTGTTTCTTTAATTCTGACACACTTGGTTCTTCTGTGGGATATGGAGCCATCTCCTCACTCTATGTTTCCTTTTCTATAGCTGTAGGCTTCCCATTCATGCCTCTTGCATACAGTTGAGTCTCCTGAAAACTCCTGTTGCCCAAATCATCAGAAAAAAAGAAAAAAGCCCTGAATTGTCACTGAGCTTAAGACAAGGGAAAGCCAAATAGTTTTATTTAAATTAATTACCAAGATAATCGAAACAGCTATTTGTTGGCTCTTTCTAAGCTGGGGGACGCTCAAAAACAGGTCATTCTAGGAAAAGGCAAAAGAATAAAGCATAATAAAGACAAAGGAGGCAGTGGTGATGAAAAAAGAGATAAACTGACATGTTACCCCACCCTAAAGAACCTCTACCCCCTGAGACAGCTGAGGGGTGGACAGGGAAGAGAGGGGGGATGGGAGTGAAGAAGAGCTGACAACCTTCAGTCTGATTCCTCACTTACTATGAACAGTGAGTGACGTGACCTGGTGGGAGGGTTATGGTTTTCACACTACAGGTGCTGCAGTAATAGTTCTCCTTCTGCGTGAGTTGCTTCACAGCTTCTTTAAAGAGAATATCGGTGGCCTGAGAATTCTGTTAATATAAAATCACACTGATTTTTCTCCTCTTGTATTTCAGTGCAATTTTCAGCGCCTATTCGTAAGTATCAATTTTTCCTCCTTCTGGTTCCCCCTTCCTTTGACTTCTGACCGGCAAGGCCTTAAGGAGTGACCTATTTTTTGAACCATATTTCCCAACTCCCTTAGCATTCCTATGACACCATTTAATGGGATCTCTGCATTGAGTAGCAAGAAGGCAACACCCATGGGCCAACCTAAGAAAATAGAAAGAAGAGGATGCTCTTAGCACTCATAATGCTCTCACAGCAAGGAGGGTCCACTTTTCAAATAACAAGTCCCTAATGGAATGGGGTGGGGACAGGAAGAAAAGAAAACTGTAAGGAAAGAAGAGGTATTACAGATTAGTGTGGAATGAATCTTTCCCACTCTTATTAAATGTTTTACCATCACTGAAAACAAGGGCAGGCCTCTATTCCTGTAGGTCCCTATACTGTGCACCATGGTGCCTGACCGAGGACTGCAGTACAAGCAACCCTCGATCTCCCTCAGATTTCCATTCTGACATCCCTCCAGAGTGAGTGTGAGAGGTGGGTATTTCCTTCACAGTGGTGACGCATACTGACCTGTCTTTCTCTCTCCCTCTCCCTCGCTGGTTCCTCAGCTGGAGCGACAGGACCTATAAGTAAGTTACTGATTCTCTGCTGAGGGGCATTTTAATTCCCATCAGTGTTGTGGGGATCCTCCCCTGATTTCATGTTGGGATTTCCGGCTTTGAGGTCCACATTGCCTTGGCCTTTCGGTTCTTTCTACCTAGCATTTCAGTACATCACTGATGAGCCTGTGACTGTACATGCCACTGCTAAACATAAACTGTGGAGTGGAGGGTGAGCCCTTGTAGAAGGTTTCCAGTGCCTTATCAGTGTTACCCAAAGGGCTTTTAAAAACAGAGTGAGCTAGACATAGTGAAATAATGAGAGAAAGGAAGAAAATTAAGTTTAAATGGAGAGGGTTCTTTTTCAATCCTCTACAAGGGTTTAAGTGGACTAAATGTATGCTCTCTACCTAGTACCTTTGCTACTTATCCTCTTAGTGGCCCATCAGAAGAGGAGACCCTTATATGTATGAGATTCCCTGAGTATCCCAGTAAGAGTCAACACCCCCACTACCCAAATGCAGTGAACCCCAGAGCCTTAAATCACCTACTGATTTGTTTTACTTCTTTTCTCTTCTCTTTTCTTTATTTATTTTAGAGCTCACTCAGAAAACCATCGGTAAGTCACCTACATCTCTGCTATGCCTGTTGATCCTTTACAATGCTTAGCATGTCATTCTATTTTTATTTCAATGATTCATGCCCACAGGCTCCAGTATCAAGTGGTTCCACTGCCTCATTCTCCTAGCCAGGATTCTGGGAGCTTGGATTTGCCCAAGTTCCACATTTAGAAAAATATTCACTCTGAAGCTGAAATACAAACTGAGAAAAGACCGCGGTAGGATGGTCCTTTCTGAGCCATTACCACTTAAGTATATAATCTAGCTCTTCAGAAGCAATATATAATAAAGATTTAGAATACGGCACATAAACTTCTTGCTTTCTGTGCAAATAATTGTTATTATTAGATTAAATTCATTTTGTAAAATAATGAAAACTTTAAGTTACTTTGCATTTCTAATTGCTCTGACAATTTCTTTCTAAGACAGTTAGAATCTATCTTCACCAACTCCTAGCAACTTGCCCTAATGCATTTTTTCATGGAAACATTACAAGTAATGGTTAGGTTCCAAGATGAGATTGTCCATAATTACATGTTTATAAAGTAACAGCAAACAATTACAGCTTCACACACTCAATTATAGTATTCCTAACAAAAATTAAGAAATTTTTAACTATAAAAGTAAAGTAATATTATTTGAGGTCCATCATCTGACAGAATGACTATGAGTCCTGTATTATACCTACCATATTCCGTGAGTGACTTCTAAAATGTCTTACAATTTTCCTAATTCTCAAATTATTGGATCTACAAATGTTCCACTGGTAGTGGGGGAAGGAGTTATATACTCATCTTTAGAAATGAGGAAACTGAGGCTCAGGAATCATTTCTCAAAACAATAGGGAGAGGGGTGGCTAGTTAATGACAAAGCTAGAATTGAAGTTACCCTGACTCTTAGTTGAGATCCTTCCACTTCCATTTTGGGTGCTTTAATGGTTTATTAGCAAAGAATAAAATCAACTTCAAATGTTAGAATTCAGGGGACAAAATGACTTATGGGTAAAGGAAATGAGAGAAAGTACAATACAAAGTATAAAAGAGAATGAAGATATGAGTTAAGAAAAACATCAAGAGAAAGAAAATTGGAAGGCAGGATTAAGTAAATTGGCAGATGTGACAAAAAAAGAGTAACTGAATGTAAATAAAGCTGAGAAAAAGAGAAAAGAAGGATACAAAGAGTCACAAATTAAAAGTGGAAAAGGGGAATAAAATATGTAGAGAAACAGAAGACACAAAATAAAATTTGAAATGATTATCTGTCCAAAGATTTAGTGGCTCACACCAAAGGGCAAGAATCCTAGAAGTTCTAGTCCAGGATCACAGGCACTTTTTTATAGAGACAGTCAAGGCAAATATTAAATTACTTTTGCAAAATACCTAAATTTCCAGCTTGACTACAGCTCAGAGTCCAGGATATTCAGAACTGGTAAGCTATCTTCTAGTTTTGGGGGGAATGGTTTGTGGGTCAGAACTGGAATTTTTCCCATCATGAGTGCCATGTGTTGAGGAGCAGTGGAGAAGGAGCGGTGGAGAATAAAGATGCTGCAATGCCCACTGAGAGGAGGGGTGGTCTTTTTAAATTCAACTAACCATGCAGACTCAGAAGATTATCACAGCCCTCACCTGGCACCAGACTACTCATAGGACACAAGACACACTTGCCAGCAGGGCAGCACCAGCCATACCTCTGGGGTGGGAGTCGTCTTCCCGTGGTCTCTGCAGGTGTCCACAGAGCCAGCTAGGAACTATTCTCTCTGGCTCAGGACTGGAGCTGACTGGAGCTTCCCTGGCTTAGAAGATCCAGGAGCCAATTTCCTATAAGAACTCCAAATACATAACCTTCAGGGCTCTCAGACACATGCCCAAATACATGGTCACTACATTCAGGGAAGCCAAAGGTATGGCTTTCTAACAGGGATTTATAGTTCTCCCAGTTCATGTGCAATTTACCAATCAAGAATCATTCTTAGGTAAAAGCAATGTTGGCAAATAACACAGCAGACTTACAATGTCTATCAGGTCACCAGGGGATCAGTGCTAGGAAATCAACTGAAGACCAAATTCTCATTTAAAAAATGGAGGTTTATTGACTCTCTGCCCACAGACACTAAAGCTAAGCAAAGCAGCAGTCAGATGGAAACTGTGAGATGACGGAGCCTTCCCTCCTACCCAAATGCCTATCCTGGGACATATTAGTTGGTCAGAAATAAAGATTTTAGTACAAGGGCAGTCCTTTGAAAAAGCAGTATCTTCTACTGTTACTGACAGGAACGAAAAGTATAGAGCTTCAATTTTCCCTAATGTCTTCTAGGTTCACAGGATCCTAGAGAAACCCTCACTTCAGGCTGAAATATCACAGAATATGTTAAGTGCCCCTTTTGGTCTATACTTAACGTTACTGGATTAGTTTTCCATAATGATCTCATCACAGACACCACTTCCTCTCCCCTACTCTACCTGCCAAAGGCCCACCCTAGAATAAAACTAATGAAAACTGTATTCTTCATCCGAGCACCCATACTAAATATGCCAATTTCAATTACTTTTCAGTGCAATCTCCAGGACCTATTGGTAAGTCACCTGTACATATGTCAACTCATATGTATCACTCAAATTCCTAATAGGTAGTGTAACATTTTCCTAATAGTGATTACAGTGCTTTGTCAATAATCATTACAAGAACGTTCCAAAACAAAGATGCAATAGAGAGAATCTGGGAGAGGGTGTAAGAAATGAGCAAGAAGTCAAAGAAAGATGGCTGAGAGTGAAACAAAAGTGATATGAAGAAAAAATAGTGAGGAAGATGGAGGGAAGGGAATACAACTAAGATTTCACCTCAGACACCTCTAATGAAAGGCAAGAATGAAGTGGTTTTCCTTCCAACTAGAGTTATGAGTTAGGACTTCCCTGGAGGAAAGTCCAACTCTTATGGAAAGGCTTTAGTACGACAGAGTTAAACAGATTTAATCCAGAAGATTGGGATTTAGTAATTCCCGGGAAACCGTTTTCACTGCTCTCTTATCGAAAATATCAGTGGTGCATGTTTTTTTCATGTTCAACAACCACAATATGTTTGTTTCTATTTTTAGTGCAACATGCTGGATCCAGTGGTAAGTCCCTTGTCTATTTTTTCCTCTGGTGTTCATTGATCTTCTTCAGTGTCTAGAGAGCCTGTTTTCTATCCTAAACATATCTATGGCCATAAGAACACTGGTATTAAACATGTTTTCATCCTTCCAAGTTTCCACCTGCTGAAAATTCTCCAGGGTTACATTTTTAAGAAAAAGAGTAATAAAATTCCCCTATTAATGGTGATGATAGCTTCTATAACAATATAGAATTCAAGGTAGATAAAGGCAGGCCTGGTCGGCATGGCTCAGTGGTTGAGTGTCGACCTGTGAACCAGGAGGTCAAGGTTCAATACCTGGTCAGGGCACATATGCCCAGGTTGTGGGCTTGATCCCCAGTGTGGGGCATGTAGGAGGCAGCTAATCAATGATTCTCTCTCATCACTGATGTTTCTATCTTTCTCTCCCCTTCCCTTCCTCTCTGAACTAAATAAAAATAAGAATTAATAATAATAATAAGGGTAGCTTTCCAGTTCTGGAGTGTTTTATAGCTTACTAGAGGCTCAATGCATGAAATTCATCCAAGGGGCTCGGCCCTCACAGTCCCGGCTTCATCTGGAAGGTCATCTGGATGGTTGTTCCACAGTTTGGCTGTCCGGTCTAATTAGCATATTATGCTTTTATTATTATAGATAAAGGACCTACTCAAAGAAAATGGAATAATATAGAGAAAATGAGAAAATGAAGGCAAATTTTAAAAATAAGTATGCAAGAGGGAAAAGACAATCAATTTGAATATTCTTCCCAGTCTCTCAGGGGAAGTCTACCAGTGAATACTACTCAGGGCCTAGTCTATCCTGAGTTACCCAACACCTTTCTTTTTCCTCATGTACTAGCCTGCCCTCTCACCCCAAACGTGTGTACACACACACACACACGCAAACACACACTCACACGTGAAATGTGGACAGCCGGAGGGCCAGCTTCCTGGGTTTTGTTTCAGTTTCCATCTCTGGGCAGGAGGTCCTCTATCTTGACCCATTCACACTCTATGGAGCTGGGGCGATTGCTTTAACAATTTGCTTTAACAATTTCCCTTTGGGTCTATAGGGCCCCTAACAGTTTAGCAAGGAGTGCACAGTCCTACAAGATGTTTTGGAAACATGAACTCAAAGTGTGGAGAGGGCAAGCGGTGTCCAATACAAACACCTTCTGACACCAAAACTTATGGTGCTCCCTAAATGCTAGTCCTAAATACCCCACCTGTTGTCAGTGATAAGAGCCATCAGTCACCGACTAGTCCCCTACATAGAGGCTGCTCTTTCAGTCTCCTGATGATCACCAAGCCCAACAGCCTAGGGAGGCCTCATAATTCCTATAGGGAGACTACGTAGTCCAGCTCACCTCAGAGGCTCTCACAGTAGCTAAAGTGGGGGTCTCTTCCGCTCCAAAGTTCCCTAATAACCACCATGTACCAGAAAAACGATATGGGTATGTGGATTCTACTACTTTTCTTCCCTGCTTAACTCCTCCTCCCCTGTGTATAAACACTTCCAAAATAAAAAATGTATACCTGAAAATGGACTGCTACATTCGTTTCTTCCTAGCTTCCCCCTAAATCATAAGGTGTTTGGAGAAAGTACAAAATGCATTGATTTTTCTTGATTAACAAAAGTGAGTGCTCCAAATGGGACTCGTAAAGAGGAGTAAGAATAACATGTTCGAGTGAGTTGAAAGGTTAGGTGGAAACTGAGGCGAGTGGAAATGAGAGTGACAGAAGTCCGGTAATGGGGTGGGCCTCAGGGCCATTCCCGCCGCAGACCAGAAGGAACAAGCCTGAGGACGTCAGGGCGAGGTGGGTGCTTACTCCCAGACACAGGAGCTGTGGGCAGGTTTTAGAGCTCACTGCCTCCGCTCTGCAGTTACCCTTTCTAGACCCATCGCGGGAGAACTGACTCTTGGTTCTACACACACTAATTTCTCCCTTCTTTTTTCCTTCCATTTTCATATCAGCTGATACTTCAGATATGACCAGTAAGTTCCATGCCTATTCTTATATGATAGTTCCATTCAGGTCCTACAGGGTCAGGAATACTTTGTGTCTTAAGGGTGTAGAAATTCATGTTTCCTTTTCCACTCTCTAGCTGCCCCCACTAAGGAATGAATAAATCGGGGGATATATAAACCCTCAATCGAGGCTGAATATATATATTCAGAAGAAGCTATCCAAAGTTTCTTGTGGCTTTTCAACAAGGAGGGAGGCTATTTGCATTACTGAATGAAAGCTTGCATAGGATGGCAGAATTAGGGAGAGGTGAAGCCACAGAGTTTAACGTACTAATAGCCTATAGGGTTTTTTAAATTACCAGTCAGTCCTTCACGCAGGGAAGAGATACGTCATCTCGCTGTCCTGCAGCCTCTCAGACTAGGCAGGAGGCAGACCCACCATGGCCTGGCGGCAGCCGCCTTCCCACCCATGGATTGCAGCACCGCAGGGGTTTGCAGCCCCCTCCCCAACCCCGCCCCCCGCGGCCATTTCTGACTTCCCTCTCAGAATAGCAGGGAAACTGGCTCCTCTCTCAGCAGATTTCTCTCTTTGTTTTTCAGATACAGAATCCTCCTGTAAGTTTGACTCTCCCTCTCCATGATGGAACTCATCTGTCTCCAGGCGTATCTGACAGATCTTGGATCAGAATTCGCCTGTCTGTGTTGGGACTGTAGTAGTTTAAAGCTCCTAATTCCTCGACCCCTTATGTTTCCATGACTCAGAATTCCACTAGGTTACTAAGAAATTTCTAGAATATTCACTGGCTCGCATACAAATTAAAAAGCAGAGAATCTTTCTCCATGGTTCTAAAGATTCTCAATTAGTGACTTTCCATACAGAAGTCAAAGAAATGAATGAAAGTAAAAGGTATAGAGAAGATTTCTGCTTTCCAGCTGGGTCGCCTACACAAGCAATTAGTAAATTGTCCATTTGCTTCTCTGTGGGGCCCTGGTCGAAGTCCAGCCATGTCTATTGGAACTTGATTCTAGCCAGAAACTTGAAACTCCTATTTTCTTAGCCTTTTGATTCCCCATTAAGCAGCATGTCCCCAGCTGATTATAAGTTTTTTGGAAAGTTCAAATGCCTGTAATCAGAAAAACTTTACAAGCAGTTATATCACTAAGAAATATACTGATAGAAAAAAAGGAACAGTACAATAAGTAAGAGGGGTAATAAGGAATCTCTCTGCTTGTGTTTCAGTGGGAGCAACTCCTCACAAAACCCGTAAGTCTGTGTGTTCATGTGATTCTCTGATGCAGGGCTCCCTTGGTCTCCAGCGGGGCCAAGAGTCTGTGCCATATTGAGATGCGGAGGGAGTGAAGTTCATCTTGGCCTCTTGGTATCTCATTGTCAAAACCCCTCTGGGTTGTTAATGATGTATTTGAAAGCTCTAACACTATTGATTTACATAAATTTGAGAGGGAGAAAATGTGCTTAGTCATAAAGACCATCAATAGCAGATTGTCTACAGAAAAGGGAGATGAATGGTAGGAGAGAAAGGAAGAGATAGGAAGTTTCTAAAACAGTTCTTTCTTTGAACTTCATGCCTCACCAGGTCTGTTCTTCCACATTTGGATTCTAAGATATCTGAGAAAAATTTCCCTGAGTATATAAGGGTTTTAGGGGTGTAACATTTTGATATCTTTCTTGCATATTAATAATTTCCTCAGCTTCTTTATAATTTTATGGAAAACATCAAACTCCATAGTTTACATAAAAAATCAAGAACAGAGAAAAGGTTTCCCAGCCGTTTAAAATGACCTGTTATAAGGGACTTCACACATTGAAAATCAAATTGAACAGGGACGAAAGGAAAAGGAGATAATTTTCTCTGTTCTGTTTTCCAGATGAATCAACTCCACATGCCATGGGTACGTCTTTCCCTGGTCCCTCCACTGTGGGCTTCTGTAACCTGGGCTCTGCAGGCCAGCGCTGGGGTTTCTGGGCATGAGATACATCTAGCTTCCCATTACCAAAGTTCCACGACATTACTAATTATTTTTGGGGAATTTCAAAAGCTGCTGGTTTACATTAAAAGTAAATAAAACCAAAGGGGACAGTTTCCCTGTTGGTATAATAACCTACTGAGAAGGAATTCTGCAAATAGAAGCGAAAATAGTGGGAAAGAAAAGGTTATAAAGATGAGTCAGCTGCTCCACCTTCGATGTCCGGGGGTAACTGCAGTCCGCTCCCACTGCTCTCTGTCCCTCTGTTGTTCTCCACAAGGCCAGGCGTCCCTGGCCTGCTCGTTGCTAACTCTTGTGCAGCAACCGGAGACCCACCGCTCTGTTTCCCTTGCCTGCTGCTCATCCAGCTTTCTCTTCTATGAAGTAAACTTACATTTACTTACTATATATTTACAAGTCCTGTGTGGCACAGGTGCTTTAATTATGTTATCCCATTTCATCTTTTTCCCTTTTATTGAATTTGTTAGGATGACATTGGTTAACAAAATTATACAGGTTCCAGGTGTACAATTCCACAACACATCATCTGTACACTGTATTGTGTGCTCACCACCAAAGTGAAGTCTCTGTCCATCACCATTTATCCCCCCTATACCATCCTCCACCTCCTTCCACCCTCCTCACCCCTTCCCAGCAATCACACACTGTTATCCATGTCCATGAGTTTCTTTCTCCTGTGTGACTGTGTGTGTGTGTGTGTGTGTGTGTGTGTGTGTGCTCATTCTCACCCCCTACTACTCCACTGACAGCTGTCTATTTAGTCTTTTTTTTTAGAAGCAGGGGGAGAAGGAGAAGAATTGGCTCAAAGGCTTTATTCAACTTTTTTATATACATTTTTTATGTTCCATTACTTCCTGCTGGAACTAGCATTCTCCTCTTCAATGAACCACTAATTGAACAGCCTGACAAACATGACTTAATCATACAGCACTCATAATCTGTGAAACCTCTTTAGAATGTTAGCACAAAATAGAAATATGATGGGTCTATTTAATCTTTAGAGTAATTCCGCTGACCTCTTTGTAAGGGCTAAGAAACTGCGGCCACATACCTGCCTAAGAATACATACTCACAGAAGCATGATCTGAACAAAAGAGCTGTGTCACTATCAAGCTGCTCCTCTGTACAAATAATCCTGTTACGCTTGTTTCTTTCCATCAAGTATCTAACAATATCTAATTTGTTTTTTCAGGTCAACCCCTGGCACCCATAAGTAAGTACTACAACTGCTCTCTACTTCGGTCTTCAAGTTTGGAGGGACTTAGTTCTGTTAAAGTGATATGACCTTCTATTGCTCTCTTGCTTCCTTATGACCCAGCTTCCCCTACGTTGCAGATAATTTAAGAGAATACTGATTAAAAAGAAGACTAAGCTAACATTGGTCAACAAAAAAACACTGAAGAATATTTTAAAAATCATAAAGTAGGCAGAATTTTTGAGAGAGAGACAAGAAGTCCAAAAATGATATTTAAATGGAGAGAGGCCTTTGAGTGTTATAGTGCTATTCAAAGAAAACAGAAAAATCCAGTGGTTTTCACCTGAGATTATACCCAAAATTGTTCAGGTCCAATAAATAAAGAAGCCTTTTAAGAAAACCCTGTTGGCTTCTTCATGCATCACCATGGCTTAATCTTATATCGAAGTTTGCATTGAATACTTTGGGACACTTTCTTCTTATGCCCACCCAGGTACTCCCCTCACAGATGCCAGTAGACTATATTAGACATACTGTTTTTTCTGTTTAAGAAAAATTACATGGATTTCTTTTGCTTATTTTTTAGCGATTTCACAGAGAACCTCAAGTAAGTTCTTTATTTATCAGTTGGTCATATGTGGGACTTTTTCCGAGCTTTGATGTTTCTATCTTTACGTACACAAGAGAGTGAGACTCATGTTTCTCATATTTGTTCGCATCCACCTTATCCAAAGGCCTATAGATTAGAATTGCAAGACAATCTCTTTGATTCATAAATGTAGGATTTACCATTATTTCAGGTCTTAACTCAGTTTCCCAGGTAACAGACACCAAAAATGACAAATATTTAAGCCAGATCAAGCACAGACAGGGTGATGTTGAATACAGAACTCAGGAAGTCACTTTCACACTGTGCACTAATTTTCCACAATTCAATCTCATATGTATGTTAAAATGATTTTTATGCAATCCCAATATTCCCTGGGTTTCCCAGTTTGAAATTAAATCGCATTAATATTAAAACACTAAGTTCCTATTCAGGTTAAAATTTCAGTATCAACAAAACCTAGGCAGGTAACGGAAATGAGTGAGATGAGTCACATCCCCTAGGAACTGTGCAGAACAGTCTAAAGGGCAGCTGTCACTCAGCTCCAGTCAATCTCTCCATGCAAGAATGCAGATCTAGAGTTGCCAAAGCATCTCTGTTAATCCCGACTTTAGGTAAAATTTCCCAACTTTTAAGTCATGATGGACATCTTGATCACTCTGACAGATTACAAACATACTCATATACATCGATCCCACACTTCCATCTATAAACATGCTGAATATATTTTATAATAATATTTTTTTAATAATTTCAATAATGTTAGGACATGGGGATTGGTATTTGAAAAGGGAGAATTGGAACTGTTTACTCAGAATGATCTAGTGTCCTTCTGAAGTTCCCATCTACACATTCTTTCTGAATTGTAAGCTAGGAAGCTGATTAGCCAAATATTCTCTGCACAGATGAAAACGCTTAGTCTACAGAGTCAATGATGCAAACCCAAGGGTGAGATTGAAAACCTCAGGCATCCACATTTAGGCACATGCCCCATAATTGGGAACAGAGACCAAGGCCTACGTGATGTCAGCATTAGGTTTATTGGTCCTGCAGATAGAAATCATAATCCAGAATCTAAACTGAATGAATAGTGTTCCTTTCAGCGGAGGCATCAGAAAGGATAGGAAGGCAAGAAGATATAAAAATCCAAGACCCAAGGGATTAGGAGGAGGAAAGGGGTGTGCCAAAGGAAGTAGGAAATATGCCACCTGACTTGGCTGTTAATTTTTTTAATTAAAAACTAGAGGTCCACTGCAGAAAATTTATGCACTTCGGGGGGGATCATGTCTCTCAGCCAAGCCTGCACCCTCTCGCAGTCCGACTGCCACAGAGGCAGGAGAGGCTTCCATCACTGCCGCTGCATTCCCCAGCCATGAGCCCAGCTTCTGTCTGAATGGTGCTCCCTTGTGGGAGCTCACTGACCACCAGGGGGCAGCTCCTGCATTGAGCATTTGCCCTCTGATGGCCAGTGTGCATCATAGTGACTAGTCGTTCTGCGGTTTAGTCAATTTGCATATTAGCCTTTTATTATATAGGCTACACAGCCAAGCTTAAGCATAAAAGGGGAGATTAGATGATTTCCGAGGAGCATAAACTGAATAGAAATACATTGTGAGAAGCTGAAGATAATCCCCTTAGCAAGAATGGTGAGCAATGAGGGCAGAGGGAGCAACTGCCCCCCAGAGACAGAGTTAGAGTTTCAACATCTGACAAGACAGCACCAAAGTCTCAGGACTCAACAGAGTGAGAGCTGGAACTGAGCATCCCTGAGTGAAGCGAGGAGCAGAAAATACACTGCCTGTCCGGGAAAGGAACCAAAATATATCCACCCATCTGCCCCAGCCTGAAAGGAAGGTCAACTGCATGGGTAAAGACCTAATTCTGACTAGGAGCAAAGCCCTGCTGGGAGTGTGCTACCCATGCAGTGTGGGAACCTCAAGTCAAATGGGTGAGCTCTCATTTGGTGATGGTGAGTCCCAGTGGCGGGGGCAGTAGCAACCATGAAATGCCCCACAAGAAGGGATACACAATCCAGATTCATAAGATAAAAAGTCCACAAAGATAACTACCAAGGAATAAGAGACTTCCAAAAAATTATTAAATGTATGAGGAAATCCAGCACCTTATGACTGATACGTCACAATCCCCAACAAACTGGAGGATTCCAACCCAGAAAAACGCAGCTGTAGCAATCTGAAGAGCATTAAAGTGAGAAACTTAAAACCTTCAAACATATTAATGCATTTACTAGATATATATTGTTCCAGGCCAGGCATTACCTGGGCACTGAGAACGCAGCAGTGAAAAAGACAAAGCCCCTGCATGAAAGGAGGTGGCACTTTGAAATGAAACCAGACAAATAATAGTAAGCCAATACATACTAGATGTCAGGTAGATAAATGCCACCCAGAAATGTAAGTTGGATAATTGACTAGACCAGAGAAAGATGGGACAGAGAGGGGATAAAAAGAGTCCAGACAAGAGAAGCAAGTCCACAGGGCCTGCTGTGGGGAGCACATTCCAGCATGGCTAGAATGCAGAGAAGGAGATAGAACTGTAGATCATGAAGTCAGAGAGACAGAGGCCAGGTTATGTGGCCCTTGAAGCACTTGGTAAAAATGCAAGGTGTGTGTTGAGAGCCCACTTCAGGGTTTCAGTGGGGAGTCATAAAGTCTGCTTTACAAGTTTACAAGATCTCTCTGGCTACTGTATTGAAGATTAACTGGGGTGGGAGTGACAAGAGCAGGAGGCTCAGGAGAAGAGTCAGGAACACCAGTTAGAAGGACTGGAATTCCAAAAATACCAGTTACAAGTGAGTGTGGTCAAAAGTAGAGTAGAGTGGTCATAGGGGAGGTCACAGGGCCTGCTGTCGGATTGAATGTGGGTTTAACAAAACAACAACAACAACAACAAAAACCCACAAGTTATCCCTAGGTTTGGGGCCTAAACAACTGGAAGAATGGGGTTGGTTATTTACTTAACTAGGTAAGTTGGAGAGAAGGGCAGGTTTAGAGAAAGCAGTCTTGAGTTAAGTTTAGCATCTGTTAAGTTTGAGATGACTTGGCCATCCAATACTAGTTTATTAAATAGTCTGCACTTAGTAGGTTATAAGCATGTTCTCTGACACATATCTTTTTTCCATTCTGTGATATCTTAGGTACAACCCATAATTATCTAGTCACTTTAAATCAATGGAAATAAGGCAATCTTAGGCCCACTAATCGAAATAGAAAGGAAGTAGAATCTGCTTTTCCATCCTGCCCACCCTCCTTGTGGCTATTGTTCCCACTGAGCTGAGGCTGAGAAATGGATTTTACTTAATTGAGCATGCAATTTCTCTCCTCTGTTAAGTGTAGATCCTTTTCTCTAGGTATGAAAATGACTGTTTCCACATCATCAAGAGCAGGCACCCAAATCCTTGTAGAACACATGCTTGAGTTCTTTAAAGGAATCTGCAAGAACTTGGCCAATGCTGAGGACTCCATTGCATGATTCCTGATGGGGGAGGATTGACTGAGTCTGGCCTGTCCCAGAGCCCCTCAACTCCCTCCCCTCAGTACATCTCATAGCCTATCACTGCTGAGATGCCCTCACCAAGTAAGCCACTGACAGGTGCAGTAATAAAATACTATAAAAACTATATGCCAACACACTGGAAAACCTGGGCAAAATGGACAAATTCCTAGAAGCATATAATCTACCAAAATTCAATAAGGAAGAATCATAAAACCTGAATAGACTGATTACAACTAATTAAATTGAAAAGATCATTTAGAAGAGAAAAAAAAAAAACTCCCAGCAAACAAAAGTTCTGGACCAGATGGCTTCACAGGCAAATTCTAAAAAATTCAAGAGAAGATTCCCAAGCTCTTGTTACTAGGCCAGCAATATCCTAATTCCAAAACCAGATAAAGACATTACAAAGAAAGAAAATTAAGGACCAATATCCCTGATGAAAATAGATGCTAAAGTCCTCAACAAAATATTAGCAAATCAGATCCAGCAATATATAAAAAGATCATATACCATGACCAAGTGGGATTTATTGCAGAGATGCAAGATTGGTACAATATTCACAAATCAATAAGTATGATATATCACATAAACAAAATGAAAAGTAAAAATTACATGGACAGAACAATTGATGCAGAAAAAGCACTTGACAAAATCCAACACCCACTTATGATAAAAACTCCCAGCAAAGTAGGAATAGGGGGATCATACCTCAACATAATAAAGGCCAATATCTGAAAAACCTATAGCCAAATCATTCTCAATGAGCAAAAACTAAAACCATTTCTCTTAAGATCAAGAGCAAGACAGGGATGTCTACTTTTACCACTCTTATTCTACATAGTACATGAAGTCTTTGCCACAGGAATCTGACAATAAGAAGAACTAAAAGATGTCAGAATTAGAAAGGAGAAATTAAAACTCTCTTTATTCACAGATGACATGATAGTGTATATAGAAAACCCTACAAACAAGTGGAAGCATATACCATTTTCATGGATTGAGAAAATTAACATCATTAAAATGTTCATATTACTCAAAGGAATCTATAGATTCAATACAATTCCTATTAAAATATCAATGGCATATTTCACAGAACTAGAACAAATATTCCACAAGTGTATATGGAACCAAAAAAAGGCCTTGAATAGCCTCAGCAATTTTGAGAAAGAACAAAGTTGGAGGTATAACCGTACTGACATCAAACTACACTACAAAGA
>NW_006298675.1:37462-39332 GCF_000327345.1 Myotis davidii | reverse complement strand
TATAGGACACTGAAGAAGGAGATAGAGAAAGATACAAACAAGTGGAAGCATATACCATGTTCATGGACTGAGAAAATTAACATCATTAAAATGTTCATACTACTCAAAGGAATCTATAGATTCAATACAATTCCTATTACAATATCAATGGCATATTTCACAGATCTAGAACAAATATTCCAAAAATGTATATGGAACAAAAAAAGGCCTTGAATAGCCTCAGCAATCTTGAGAAAGAAGAACAAAGTTGGAGGTATAACCGCACTGACATCAAACTACACTACAAAGCCATTGTAATTAAAATAGCCTGGTATAAGCACAGAACAGGCATATACATCAATGGAACAGAAGAGAGAGCCCAGAAATCAACCCATGTCTTTATGGTCAATTAATATTCAACAAAGGAAGCAGGAGTATACAATGGAGTAAAAACAGTCTTTTTAATAAATAGTATTGAGAAAACTGGACAGGCACATGCAAAAAAGAATGAAACTAGCCCACCAATTTACACTATACACAAGAATAAATGCATAATGGATTAATAAAAATAAATAAATGAATAAAAAGGGAATCCACTGTATGGCAGAACATATTTGCTAATGATTAGGGGTTGATTTCCAAAATATATGAAGAATATACACAACTCAACACCAGGAAGATAAGCAATCCAATTAAAATATGGGCAAAGGATCTGGATAGACACTTCTCTAATGAAGACACACAGATGACCAATAAACATATGACAAAATGCTCAACATCACTAATCACCAGAGAGATGCAAATTAAAACTACATTTAAGTATCACCTCATACCTGCCAGAATGGCTACTTTCAATAAGTCAACAAACAACATGTGATGGTAAAGATGCAGAGAAAAGGGATTCCTAGTGCACTGTTGGTGGGAATGCAAAATGATGCACCCACTGTAGAAAACAGTATGGAGTTTCTTCAAAAAATTAAAAATGGAACTGCCTTTTATCTCAGCCTTCCCACTTCTGAGAATATATCCTAAAAATCCTGAAACACCAATCTGAAAGAATATATACACTCCTATGTTCATAGCAGTGTGATTTACAATAACCAAGATCTAGAAACAGCCCAAGTGCCCATCAGTAGATGAGTAGATTAAAAAGCTGTGGTACATCTATACAACGGAATACTATGCAGCTGTAAATAAAAAACTCCTACCATTTGCAACAGCATGAATGGAACTAGAGAGCATTATGCTAAGCAAAGTAAGGCAGTCAGAGAAAGATAAATATTACATGATCTCACTCATATGTGGAATCTAATGAACAACATAAACTAATCAACAAAAACAGACCCAGAGACATGGACACATCGATCAGACTGTAAAACCTCAGAGGGAACGCAGGAGAGGGTGGAGGGGGGAGATCAACCAATGAACTCATGTGTGTAATGTGCATAACCCATGTACACAGATGGTAGGGTGGTGAGGGATTGGGGGAAGGAGGATTGGAAAGGGCAATGGGGTAAAAAGGACATATGTAATACTTTCAACAACAAAGAATTACTTTTTACAAAAACTGTGGCATATTCACACAATGTAGCTATAGAACAGAAGGAACTCTTACCCTTTGCAACAACATAGATGGACCTAGAGAGTATTATGCTATGTGGAATGTCAGTGAAAGACAAAAACCATATGATCTCACTTGTATGTGGAATTTAATGGACATAATAATTTGAGGAACAAAATAGAACCAGAGTATGGATACATGGAACAGATTGACAGAGGTCAGAGGGAGGGGCAGGTGGATTGCGCTGGATGAAAGAGAGTGGCCAAAGAACATATATACATAGCCCCTGGATGCAGACAACAACAATGAAGCCCAAGGGAGGTGCATATG
>NW_006298675.1:32509-36078 GCF_000327345.1 Myotis davidii | reverse complement strand
AGACTTGTTATGTTCTTTCTTTCAACAGGTGTGGGAAGTTTTCTGTCCTTATTTCTTCAAATAGGTTTTCAATATCTTGCTCTCTCTTTTCTTCTGGTAACCCCATGATTCAGATGTTGGTATGCTTGAAGTTGTCCCAGAGGCTCCTTATACTATCTTCATGATTTGGGTTCTTTTTGTTTTTGCTCTTCTGGTTGGGTGTTTTTTGCTTCCTTATATTCCAAATCCTTGATTTGATTCTCAGTATCCTCAATTCTACTGTTGAATCCATGCAAATTATTCTTTATTTCAGTTAGTGTATGTTTAATTTATGACTGATCCTTTACTTTTTCTTTTTCTTTTTTTTTTTTCATTCTTACTAAGATCCTTGAAAGTCTTACTAAGGCCCTTGGAGGTCTCATGAAGATTCTTGAATAACCTTATAACCATGGTTTTGGACTCTGTATGTAGTAGTTTGCTTTCTTCCATTTGTGACACGATTCTCTATCTCATTTGGCTGCTTCCCTATGTTTGTTTCTATGTATTGGGTAGAGCTGCTATGTCTCCTTGAGTTGGTAGAGTGGCCTTGTGTAGTAGGTGTCCCCAGTTACCTGAGCTAGACACTCTAGGTGTGTGCCACTTTGTGGGCTGTGACCACTGTTTTATTGTAGTTGAGACTTGATTGTTGTTGGTATCACTGGGAGGAGCTGACTTCCAGGATAATTGGCTGTGAGGCCCAATTGAGACTACAGTGGGAGAGCTGTTGTACAGGAGACACCCCTATGGAGCAGGACTTGCTTCAATGTTGCTTCAATGGGGCTTTGGTGCTCACTGAGTCTGACCCTTCAGTGTGTCGCTTATGAATGTGTAGAATTGTAATCTGCTATGGTCTGAAGCTGTCCAAGTTAGCCACTGCCTGGGGCTACAGAAATATCTGCAAATTCCTTGGATTTGTATCGGATTTAGAAGTGCCCAGATGATGCCCAGCTATGAAGCAAGGCAGGCTGGAATTAGTGCTGTGTCTTGGGCCTTTTATTGATAGGTTTGGGGTTCCCTGACCAAGCTGCAGCTTGTTTGGGAGATTTTAGTATAGTCTGAAGCCTGAGCAAGGACAGGCCATTCCTATGCAAAAGTTGCTACACAAAGGTTGGGTGGGGTTGCAAATTGGGTGGGTTGGGGTCTCAGGGAATCACCAGGGCATTGCCAACAGAAATGGCTTCTGGTCAGCCTTGTGATGGGGGAGTTCCCAGCATAGGAACAATAATCCCTGTGAGCACCTCCATCTGGGAGAAAGCTGCCCCAAATTCATGCCCTTTTGCTAGACAATCCAGTTCCCCTGTTCATTAGGGGAACTAATGTTCATGTGTCTATGAATCTGTTTGCCCTAGTGCAGCGGTTCTCAGCCTGTGTGTCACTACCCCTTTGGGAGTTGAACGACCCTTTCACAGGGGTCGCCTAAGACCATCCTGCATATCAGATATTTACATTATGATTCATAACAGTAGCAACATTACAGTTATGAAGTAGCAACAAAAACAATTTTATGGTTGGGTCACAACATGAGGAACTGTATTTAAAGGGCCAGAAGATTGAGAACCACTGCCCTAGTGGGACCTTGTAAGTTCAATTTATGTGCCAGCCCTTTAAGAAGATCAGCTGGATCTCCAGCAGCCTCCATGTCACAAGTTCCAATCCCCGCTGGTTTATACAGCCTGTAGTTACAGGGACCTCTTTTCCCAGATCTGGGAGCCTGAGCTGGGGATCTGGTGTGGGGTTGGGACCCCTTTTTCCTCCCAGGGGGCCTCTGCAGAGAGGATCTCCTTCTCAATTAAAAAAGTGGTACATGTGGGTGCCAGTCCAGCCCATTCAGTGCCTCTGCCCCTTATACCAGTCTCAGTGTGCTTTCTTCTTTACTTCTTTAGTTGCAGGCCTTCCATTCAGCCAGATTTCTGGCCATTCTGGATGGATGATGGTTGTTCTGTAGTTTAGTTGTAATTTTGATGTAGCTGTAGGAAGTGAAAGTACAGTTGTTTACCTACACCATCTTAGTTCTCACAAAGCAGAATCTTAGAAATAAAAAATAGTTACTGAAATTGAAACAACAGATACTTACATAATATATTAAAATGGTGGAAACATTTTATATGTGTAATACTTAGTATTATACTAATCATAGCTAAAATGAATGAATTGGAAGATAGAGCTGAGGAAATATCTCAGAATTGAACACAGACATGAAGAGCTTGAAAATATGAAACCGAATAAAGCCATGGTTGAACAGAATGAGGTCAAGTGAAATAGGAATGCCAGAAGGGAGAATTCAGATAACATGCCAAGTAATAGTTTAAGAGATAATAATTGACAATATTCCAGAAAAAAAAAAGAGACTGAGCCCCTCAAATGATCAAAAGTGAGGCCTAGAATTTGATAACTTTAAAATACACACACAGAGGTGTACATGCTGGCCAAGACAAATATTGCACTGACAGAGATAAAAAGAAAATCATAAAGTCCACCAGAGAAGCAGATTGTTTAGAAGAATCATGTTAATACTTGACTATTGATTGGTAATAATCATGTTCCAGAATTCAATAGAACTGATGGAAAATTACTATAAATCTGTATGAGTCAACCAGCCAAATTATCGCTTATGAATGACGGGAAATGAAGCCATTTTCCATATATTCAAGAACTTAAAAGTTACTAACAGCTGATTCTCAGTGAAAGAATTATTTCAGTGAAAATAAGAACTCAAGATAAATTGGCAAAAATGATGTTCCATTTATAACATGAATATAAAGAGAAGAAAAGAAGGAAAAGAGGGGAAGGAGAGGAAAGTAAAGGAGGGGAATGTATTAGTGTGTTTTAAAATCAATAGACCTAAAGCATTAGAAAAATAACTTTGACACGAGGTTGGTGACTATAGATGAAGACCATTTGACAGAAGGACAGAAGTACTTAATTTTACACTTTGTTAAAAAATGTGTATATATATATTTGAGTATGTACACTAAAAAATAAAAATTAACTGTTAATATAATAAAAATGAAACACAGGGGAAAATGGCGGAGGTATAAAGGGACGTGTCCTGTGCCTTCTCCTGGAGCAGATAAGGGTGAGCAGCTGAAACGGGTAGCATACAGCCCGAAAAGGCAGAGGATTTTCAGCTGAGAGACTGTCTGCAGCTAGGAAAGACCGAGGACCCCCAGGAAAAAAAGGACGGTTGGAGACTGCAGCTGAAACCTCTCTCGGTGCGCCAGCGCAGCAGCGGAGACCGCGCCATTTTGGGCGAGTGTTGCCGGCATCCAGAGACCAGCTACTAACCTGGAAACAAGGGATCTCACGCAGCATGACTGCGTGAACTCAGACGAGCACTGCTTCTTCTCACTGAAAGGTTAGACTTCCCCTAAAGGTGCAGTTTGCAATTTGGGTTGGAAAGAGGACCGAGCGCGCGCGTAGGCCAAAATCTGCGCCTCACAGAGTACGCAGCCGTTGGGACCAGCGTGACCCGCGAGTGGGGAAGGGGCCCCACAGGGCTGCTGGCAGAAGGGAACGCTAAAAATACGCCCATAGCTGGACTGGATGTAAAA
>NW_006298675.1:15161-29629 GCF_000327345.1 Myotis davidii | reverse complement strand
CAGGGGGAAAAAAGACCTTTCTGGTGACAGACAGGTGAGTTAATTACTTGAGTATGTTGTGTATTTGGATATGTTGTGGTTTTTAGGCTGAACATCACCCTGATGACTTGGAGATTTATGTTCTTAGAAAACACCCTAAGTAGGGTTAATGCTATGGCTGTCACTCAAGTTGAGCCAGGTGTATTTCCTCATTTATTATTGTCTGCTTTTCTTCCTTGTGGTTTAATCTTGCTGAGTGATGTCTCTTAAAATAAAAAAAATAAAAATAAAAATGAAACACATATATTTTAACCCATAGGGAAAAAATAAAAAGAATACAGAAAACTTTATTAATCCAAACGAAAGAAAGGGAAAAAAAGATAGAAAAAAATGTTTAAGTGAAGTAACAGAGAAAATACAGTAATGAGTTAGACTAATATTAAAATCTAGACCAATCAGAAAGAATATATGCACCCCTATGTTCATAGCAACTTTATTTACAGTAGCTAAGATTTGGAAACAGCCCAAGTACCCATCAGTAGATGAATGGATAAAAACGCTGTGGAACATTTACACAACAAAATATTATGCAGCTGTAAAAAACAGGGATCTCTTTTACCCTTTGGGACAGCATGGATGGACCTGGAGAATAGTATTCTAAGTGAAATAAGCCAATCTGTGAAAGACAAATATCATATGCTCTCACTTATTTGTGGAATCTAATGAACAAAATGAATTGGCCAGTAAAATAAGCAACCCAAGTGCCCATCAATAGATGAGTGGATAAAAAAATAAAAAGTTGTGGTACATATATACAATGGAATATTACTTGGCCATAAAAAGAATAAAATCTTACCATTTGTAACTGCATGGATAGACTGAGAGGATATTGTACTGCATGAAATAAGTCAGAGATATTATTGTTTCACTTACATATGGAATCTAAAGAGCAAACTAAATGAACAAAGTACAAACAGATTCATAGATACAGAAACCAGACTGATGGTTGCCAGAGAAATGGGGCAAAATCAATTTCCCAAAGACAGAGCCTTGCTATATGACAAAATTAGCTCAAAACAGTTGGAGGCTTCAATAAATAATCATGGGTCAATTGAGTATCTTTATGGAACAACAACAAAAACAACAAAAAAGATGTTCTACCTCACACATTTCCTAGGAAAAAAAACATATTAGCCCTAGCTGGTTTGGCTCAGTGGCTAGAGTGTCAGCCCATGGACTGAAAGGTCCCAGGTTCAATTTTGGTCAAGGGTACTTAGCTCAGTTGTTCAATCCCTAGCCCTGGTCAGGGTGCATGCAGGAGGCAACCAATCAATGTCTCTCTCACATCAATATTTCTCTCTGTCTCTCCCCACCCTTCCATTCTCTCTAAAAATCAATGGAAAAATATCCTTGGGTGAGGATTAACAACAACAACAAAAAAGACAAGAATCTCTGAAAAGCAATTTGTCAGTATCTAAACTAAATATGCACATACCCATGAATTCTACTTCTCATTATAAACTCTAAAGAACAGTTTTAACTATGATCATAAGAAGACATGTAGATGTTTTTGTGACATGTTAGTAAGAAAAAATTCAAAAATAAATTAACGTACACCCATAAAAGAGACCTATCCAGCCGTTTTAAGTGGATAATAACTTTGTGTGTCTATGTGTATAATAACAGAAACTTCTCAAAATATAGTGTTGAACGAAAGCCAGATGCAAAAGTAGGTGTACAGTTGTTCATAAGGAAAATAATGTAAGGATAATATACAAGAATAAAGTCTACTTTGCATACTCATTGCTGGAAATTTACTTTGCCCCATCCTGCATTTTCAGATATAAAATAATATTAAAGATGACACATGCAAATTAAAAAATATATTTAAACCTACAATATTGCTTAGGAATCCACACATTTATTAAATTACTTTTAAAAGTTCTTGTGTGCACATTGAACTCATAATAGTGGTTGCCGCCAAAGAGCAACAGGAAGGAAATGAACCTGGTATTGGCGATTCGAAGGGATTTTAGCCATCTCTGTAATAACTTTTTTCTTAGAAGAAACTGGGAACAAATATGACCAATGTTACATTGCACATAGTATGACTATTGAATCCTAATATTGCAATTTGAGTGTTTTTAATATCTCAAAATGAAAACAAAGCAAATAAAACAATTCACTGACCTAAGGAAGTGGGTTGTCATGGCAGATTGGGCTGTGGATCACCACTGTGTCCACCTGCAGAAGACCCATCCCCTCTTGCAGTGCATCTCCCCTTCAAGCCCTGGGAGCTCTAAGGGAGTGAGCACACATCCGCACCCTAGTCTATGAGAGCCAGCCTTCTCTGGTCTCCTTTATTTTCATCCCTGTCCAGGAGGCTATTGGAAGGAACTCCTCTTACTTCCATGGTGAATGCTCTTGTTCTCCAAGATGCAGCCTCTGGTGCTGAAAAAGCCACTGATTCACGAGGGATGAGGACTTCCTTCTCCACACTGAGCCCCCAAAAGTTCAATTTTATCTCACATTTCAATAAAGTTGCTTCCTAGTGGTATCTGAACAGGAGCACGCACACACTTACACACTGAATGAACATTTTCAACCTTAGTCCAACCCAAATTCATGCTTTACAACAGTTTCCTTCTGGGTAGGTTTTCTCATTCTTACATGGAGCGGTTTGATTACTTGGAGCTATAGGGTATCAATTATTTCCTTTGCAAATCTCACTTTCCATATTATTATCGCTACTTTGCTTTTTCCTACCTGGCCCTTTTCAGGATTTCCCAGAACTTTGAAATTATTATTCCTAGCTTCATCAAGTTTCCAAAACCTTACAGCTAAAATTCTTCCAGCGCTTAGGCACAAAATACCATGTGATCACCCCTCCCCAGCAGTCTCTTTTGTTCAGCCTCGTGCAGGGCGTGTCAGGGATCACTTCCTGTCTGCAGATGCCCCTGCCCTTTCCCTGTAAACACAAAATCTTCCTGACCAGTGGGAGCCCGGGGAGCACAGAGAGGGAGGAAGAGTGTTCTGCTGCTGGCCACGGTTGGAGAATTTCTTCACTGATTCAGCATGCATTTAAGTGCCAGGTCTCAGAGACCATGCTAAGTGTGCGATTAATGGAGGGAAATGAGGCCACACGTGCTCTCGGACAAGGGAGTGACAGCCTGGGCACATCTAAAATGTTGGTGGAGGTTGGGAGAGAAAATGGCAAAAGGGGGCTGAGAAAGCTCAACGGAAACAGGTGGGGGCGGTGACATGTTTCCTGACATGACCGACTCAGAGCCCTGGATGGGAAAGGTACGAGGAGCTCCATCACTAGCTGTGCACCTCCTTCCGCAACTCCCGAGGCAGCTAGTCCTGCCTGACCCCACTTCTGCCCACTGTTGTTCAGTGTGTGATGCTCATTCTGAAAAGACATCAGTGAAAATGTGTTTCTGTTTCATCAGACAACCACACTAATTTGCTTGTTTGCCTTTTTTATTTGAAGCAAGACCTGGGATATCTAAAGGTGAGTCCCATGTTGCTCTCAAATTCTATTGTTATCTTTGGTTTTGGTTGTTCCTAGAAGCCCCTCTGTGCCCTGTTTTTAGTGTGAATGTACCAAAAACAAGATTTATATTTCTGATTCTATGGTTTATTAATTTCTTTCAGCATTCCTCTCCTAGCTTCTTATTTCCCTATTTCTATTTTCAGTAGCTGGCTCCATTTCAGCTATCAATGTCATTTGGAGGCTATATTGAAACTAATTGGTACTAATTGTGCTACTAAAGTAATAAATAATATGTATTACAATGTACCAGGCACTGTACTCAGGGCTTTATACATAAACTAGAGCCCCGGTGCACGGATTCATGCTGTGGTGGGGGGCATGGCCTATGGGGATCAGCCCACTGTGGAGCGCGACTCATCCCAGTCAGCTGAGTAGCGCTCCCACTGTGGGAGTGCACTGACTACCATGGGGCAGCTCCTGCATTGAACATCTGCCCCTGGTGGTCAGTGCACATCAGTGGTTGATTGGTCATTCTGGATATTCTGCTGTTTGGTCGCTGGGCTTTTATATATATAGATATGCATTATATCAGATTGTTATTCCTATTATACAGAGAAGGAAATAGTGAGACTAGGTGACTTGCCCATGATCCCACAATTATGAGAGCAGAGGCTGGGATTCAGATTCAGGTCTATTCACCTGAATCTAAATTCAAGCAGTGCTCTGTCCCAATCAGATGGTGAGAAATATGCCAACCAGCCCTCAAATATTTATGCTTGCAGGAAAAAAAAACATTTCTAAAATTAACCTAAAGAGCAGGAATTAGCAAGCAAGAATTATAGTGATCATAATAAACCAGCATAATAATTCCAAATAAGTAATAAAAAAGGAGGAATAAGAATAAGACAATAAAGTCTTACCAGTCAATGATGTTTATCTATTTTGTTTGTTAGTTTATATTGTTCATTAGATTCTACATATAAATTAATTCATATGGTACTTGTCCTTCTCTGACTGACTTATTTCACTTAATATACTACTCTCCAGTGAATGATTTTTGAAAGTTTGAATTAGCAGACAGAAGTCAAAAGGAAAGAATAGCTTGAGTGGAGTATCTGAAGACTTTTATTCCCTCACTATATTTAACTGATTCCAAAAAGAGTTTGTTGATCTTTCAAAGTCCTGTATCTGAGACTTCCAGTATAAAAAGTTTGATAAGTAACCCTGTTCCTCATCCAGAAACCTCTTATTCATGTATTTATTTCATTTTGTTTTCACAGTAAAACAAGAGCAGCCACGTAAGTTCTATAGATATTCATCAATTCTGGGGTTGACTCCTGTACTGATTGCATCCTTTTCTGAACTTGCAAGATCTTGACATTCAATTTTTTTCAATCTTTTTGTTTATAAATTGAATTACTTCCTCTAAAGTTACTGGTGAATATTTTAGAAAGTAAAAATCACTCTAATGGGAAATCAAATAATGAGGTGACTAAAAGAGACCTGAAATTAGAAATAATGCTTTGAACATGTTTTTTTTTGTAAATTGTCACCTATGGAAAAATATGCTAGCTGTTAATATATTTGTTATTAGAGTTTATAAATGCTTTTTGTAGGAAATAGAAATGTGGGAGACGACAGAAATAGAATTAAATTGACAAAGTTAAAGTAATTGATATTATATTTTTTAAAATACATTTACTGAGGGCCTACCTTGTGCCAGGCACTGGGAATAGAGCAAAGACCAAAGCAGAAGACCCTCTCAGAGCTAACACATGAATTTAAACATTTCTGGCATGTTTCTCATCCACAGAAGTTGAGGAGAATAGGAAGAAAAAGTAGTTCATCTATCCCACTTCTAGAAATGGAGTTGTTGCGTCTGAAAAATATGTTTCGTAGTACTTGAGAATATATGTCTGTCTTCACTCCCTGAATGCTATCAATGAAAGTCCACTTTAATGACACCTAAGAAATTCACATGTTATCTGATATTTCTGTTATGCACCCACTATGGGCTTTTTCCTAAACATGGCTGTTTTTGTTTCAAAGGAAAGACTGACATTTTTATTTCTTATGCCCTTTCCCCAAATTCTGCTAGAATATTTATTAATTTATACAAAACATAGACCACAAAGATTATTGGCAGGGGGAAGGGGGGCAAATGATTGATTTGTTCCTAGTAAGTTAAAATGTCCTACTAGAAACAAACAACATTTTACATGTTGAAATGCACTCCTGGTCAGGACAGAGTAGAGATGACTGAGGAGGAGCAGGAAGAGTGGAGCTCTGCTCACTTCTGGCTGTGCTGGAACTGCTGGCCTTGACTCACTCGGCACACACGTGGACCACTTCTCCCCTCTCAGAGTACTAAATAGCACCTGGAAAATGAAACTGATGAACAGAAATAGTTTTGTAGGAAGTAGAAATGAGAGGAATGACAATCTCCTAGGACTGGCCCTATTGACTTTTCAACAAAATAGTTCATTTTCAACTAAATGTAAGGTAGAGATGACAAGGAAAAACTCGTGAAAGTTAGCAATGAGAAAAGGGAGCAGAATGAAAATAGAATCAAAATGTAAAGGAAATGAGGTTTTTCCAGCTCTGGGGTATTTCAATTTCCGAGAGAAGTTGGATGATAAAAGGAAAATAACTTACCTCTCTCCCACCCTTTCAAAGTGACTACACTCCTAGAAAAGGGAGACTAAATAACTCAGGTAAAAGGCTTTGGAGTTTGCTCATCCTTTTCATTCCAGAAATTCCTTTCTGGAAACAGTATCAGCAAGAATTCTATTATCAATGTCAATTCTGTTATCAATGTCAACCCATGCTAATCATTTGTTTGGATTCCAGCACGTGCAGCAGTACCTATAAGTAAGTTCCCTTTTCTTTCTTAAATCTGGTATAAACTGGGAATCCCAAAAAGAGGAAAAACTTTTTTCTAATTCTGACCAATTCCATTTAATGTTTTTACTTATAAATATTCCCTGTCCCTCTTATTTGGCAACTTGATGGGTTATTAATCATTCAATAATAAAATAACAAACATTAAAAGACTAAGTTTAAAAGAAGTACTTTGTTTTCTAAAAAAAGTTTCAAATAGCTTTTTATAACAAGCTTTTCATTCTGCAAAAAAGGAAGCTATGTAGGGTGGGATACGACAAATGTGGAGAGGCCAACAAGGAACAGAGGAAGCTGTGTCAGTGTGGAAGAGGAAAGAGGTCACCTGCAATTAGCATTCAGATCTGTAATTGTTTAAAACCTCAAATCCCCCATGGGAGGAAAGAGAGGAAAAGAATGGCCCGGGCACATGTGTACGAGCTCTCCGGGCCTTTCTGCTTCACGGAAATACACTGACGCCAGTCACGTCACACTGGGCTCCTCCTTCACCACAAACCAACGCCACCCCTCTGGTTCCACCCCGGATGTCTTCCCGGGGGAGGTCGGTGTCCTCCAAAGATCGTTCTGTTAGTGCCTTGGAAAGAATAAGAAAGGGAAGAATATATGTCTATATCCTTTATCCAAAAACTCTGCTAATATGTTTTTATTTCATGTTGTTCTGCCAGTTACAGCAATACCTATTGGTAAGTTGTTATTCATCTATTTGCTAATCCCAGTGTCCTGTAGACATTTTCCCTGATGGGAAGGATTTCACGCTCACATTGTTCCACCCCCTGTGTCTCCCTATTACATAGTACACTTAAGTTACTAAAGAATTCAGAAGCTATAATATGGCCAGTGAGTGGCAACAAAAAATTTGAATAAGAAACAGAAAATTAAGACCCTGACGTAATATGTTCTACCTAATGAATAGAAAAATGTAAATGTTATAAGCAAGGCTTTGCTAAAACTTATACATTCATACATTGCGGATCCTGCTTAAATTAATCTAACCCTTCCAGAAAGGAAATTTGCAGTATGTTGCAAAATACATAGAATATAGTATCCTTTAAATTTATAATTCCATTCCAGAGATGTGCCCTAAGGAACGATTTAAATATGGAATAAAATAATTTTCATGATATCATCTGGTTGAGGGAAAAGGCCTGGCCTGTGTGGCTCAGTGGTTGAGCCTAGACCTATGAACCAGGAGGTCACACACACAAAGCGAAAGGGCCGGTGCATTGCTAATCAATGAGAACTGAATACATAATTCAGAAAGATAATAATTTGTTGTATTTTCTTTTTCAGCATTTGCTCCAGTAGCAGCTGGTGAGTTCATTGTCTTTCTCAGTTTCCTCTGGTCCTGTTACATCTGGGTTCCTTTGTTTGCGCTGACACTCTCGACACCTGACAACACTGAACCCAGAGAGTCAGGTCATCTCTTTCCTCCATGTTTTCTCGTACT
Source organism: Myotis davidii (assembly GCF_000327345.1). NCBI lineage: Eukaryota > Metazoa > Chordata > Mammalia > Chiroptera > Vespertilionidae > Myotis > Myotis davidii. The sequence continues at coordinate 21,809 of NW_006298675.1, read as the reverse complement.
TCTTTAAGTTACAGTGGTTTGGGAATAGGGGTTCGGGGGGTGGTTTCTTTTTAATTTTGGTTTTGGTTTTGGTTTTGGTAAGTCAGAGGCCCATAGGAACAGAAATCAATGTGTCAAGAACAGAGAGAAAAAAAGTTGTTCATTTGTTTAGAGAATTAGGTTATGGAAGAGAAACAAAAGGACACAATGCTGGCAAATATGTGAAGGTGACAAAGCAGGAAAGACCAAGGAAATAACACACTAAGACATTTATATTCAATCTGAAGCTACAGGGTCACAAAATAAAACTCCAAAACATAAAAGGTGAAAAAATTAAATGAGAAGATATGAGTAGAAGGAGGGACAGACTGCACAATGTAAACAAGGGAAACACTAAGTAAAATAGAGTGGAAGACAGAAGAGGTCGGCCTTTGCCCTCTCCGTGGAGTTTATCAGATGTAAACCTGGACCATCACTGCCGCTCAGAGAGTATAGGATAGGAGCAGCACTTAGAAAGCCTTCTCGGACTTCTCCCTGAATAAATTGAGTTGGTACTTGCCTTTAATAATGCTCAGGAAAACAACAAGCCTTTGTGTTTCCATTTTTTAAAAAAACACTGTTGGTCTAAATGTACCAATTAAAAGCCAAAAATTAATAAAACACAAAATCAAAGCCGAACTAAATAAATGGAAAGATATTCCAAGACTCAAAGTTGTCAAAATGTCATTTTTTCCCAACGTGGTCTGGCCACAACATCCTTTAGATTGATTTCCAAATCTTAACTGATCTCGACAATTTAATTCAGCGTAATGGCAAGTGGTCCAAGGTTCCATATGTCCAGGCTTTCTGGACACTTAGATCTTGTCCTTTCCTCTGTCAGTCCATCACCTCTTTTCAGGTCCTACTTCTTAATGAGAAAACTCCTGAAACTCAATCCCCTCCAGTAATTAATAAGACACCAGTCAATGACACCTCCCCCCACCATGATGTTACTTCCTCTGACTCTGCAGACCACTTTCCCCATTCTCCCCTCCATATGCAAGCCCCTCTTCGCCTTCCTCACCCTCACCCTCTGCCCCCTTCACTTCTCCACTTCTTGTTAAGCCCCCTTCTCAACCCATCCTCTATCCTCTATGCCCTCTAAGGACCCTGCACCAAGGGAGCCTGTCACTTCCACTCAAACCTCCATGCCATCTCCCCCGATACTTGTTCTTGGGGTCCTCTCCCCCTGAGACCAAAGCTCCCTCCCATTTGGGTCTGTACACCCTACAGGAGGTTGCAGGACGACAGAGCATTCCCCCTCCCCCTGAGACCAAAGCTCCCTCCCCCTTGGGTCTGTACACCCTATGGGAGGTTGCAGGACAAAAGGGCATCATGAGGGTCCACGTCCCATTTTCCTTCTCGGATCTCACACAAATAGAAAAGAGATTAGGCTCCTTCTTGGATGATTCAACCAAATTTACAAGGAATGTAAATACTTAAACATATGGTCTGACTTCTCCAGCTGTCCATCCATCCTTACCTCCACAACCACCCCCGAGGAAAAGGGTCGCATTTGGGCAGCTGTTAGGGCTCAGGCTGACAAATTATTTGCTGAAAATTCAAACGAATTTAGGGGAATGCAAGGCACAATGCAATTCCAGCAGCGAGCCAGGCTGGGCTGTCAGGAGCTTCCCCTCTCCCCCACAGGAAGAGGACGGCGCATTTCCTCACTTGTCTTTCAGAGGGAATGTGAAAGGCAGGATTTAAAGCCATCGACTACGACAGAGTCTCAGAAATCACCCAAATGTCCTCTGCTGGCCTGTCAATCATATTAATATCACATAAAATACACCTCAGAGCAAAAATTTACCAGGAACATTACATAATTATTCAAAGAACAATCAATACGCCAAGAAGTCACAGAAGTCCCAAATGTGAACCAGTATGTCCCAAACAACAGGGTTTCAAAATTCATTGGAGAGAAAACTGATAAAGCTGAAAAGAGAAACAGAAAAACTCAAAATTATAGCTGGTGAACTCAACATCCTATTCTCAGCAATTGATAGATCATGAAAGAAGTGAATTAATTAGCCATGCAGATACCTGAGGGGAGAATATTTCAAGCAAAGAGGACATAAGTAAACCACTCTGGCGTAGAAATATTTTCAGACTCTTTGAGGGAAAGCAAGTGAGGCTGGAGCAGAATGAAAAATAAGGTGAAGGGAAGCTATCAAAGAGTTATAGGGGATTTTGACCTGTCATGTTTTTATTTATTTTCCCTTGAGCATGTTAGCCATGCATTTCTTTTACATTCAAGAAAAAAGTTATGGGGGACAGCCAGTGTTCCTGGGGTCTTCCTTTGAAAGGTGTGGTAATGACTTTGGTCAAGCAAGATAAGGCCAGTCACTGGTGGGTCTTAAGCAGGGGAGTGACCTGGTCAGACAGGAAGTGTAAGAGGTGGGTACAGACCTCCGGGAGTGCCCCAGTCAAGGATCAATCTTTATTATTGAAAGTATTATATATGTCTCCATTTTTCCCCATTGACCCTTTCAAGCCTGCCCCCGCCGCAAAAAAAAAAAAAGTTTCTAATTGCCAGCCTAAATTGTAAGAAACAAAGTAAATATAAATTCTTAACTAGGATGTGTTTGCTACTTCAAATGCAAAAGCAGAAGCACATATCATCAAACACCATGTAAAATAAATAAGTATCACAAAAAAAAGAGAATAATAATTTTTCAGCAACCAAACTCTGAGGCACAGAATATTACATTTTACCTCATAAAGAACTTAAAATTCTGTTATAAAGAAATTTAATGAGCTAGAAGAAAACTCAGGATATCTCCCCCAACTCTGCTGAAAACTCCTGTGTGTCCCCAAGTGCAGCCCCAGAGCCAGGTCCTGGAGGAAATACCACAAATTAGTTATAGCGTCACCCTCTAGAATAAAAAAAAAAAAAAAATGTGCTTTTTAAAAAATCTTTATTATTGAATTAATGAGCTAGAAGAAAACCAATTCCATGAACTCAGGAATGAAATCAATGAACAGATGAAGTTATTTATCTAAGAAACTGAAATTATAAAGAAGAATTGAATAAATTCTAGGGCTGAAAAGGTCATAAATGAGATGAAGGAAGCAATAGAGTGTATACTAGTATGTGGCAAGGCAAACCAAATGGAAGAAAGAATAAATGACTTGGAGGATAGGAATATAAAAAAATAATTAAGTTATAAAAGGAGAGCAAACAGATTTTTTTAAAGTGAAGAAACCACAAAAGCAATAGAGTGTATACTAGTATGTGGCAAGGCAAAGCAAGTGGAAGAAAGAATGAATGACTTGGTGGATAGGAATATAAAAATAATTCAGTTATAAAAGGAGAGCAAACAGATTTTTTAAAAGTGAAAAAACCACAAAAACCATCAGATTCTATCAAAAATGCAAATATAAGAATAATTGGTGTGCCAGAAGAAGATAGGGAGATGGGGACAAAGTTTAAAGAAATAATAGCTGAGAACTTCCCAAACCTTGGGAAGGAATTAGACATACAAATCCATAAAGCTAATAGGACATCCTATTACCTCAATGCAAAAGACTTTTCCAAGGCACATTGCAATGAAACCATCAAAAGTCAATGATAAAGAAATAATTTCTCACAGACAGCAAAGAAAAAAGAAATAACCTACAAAGTAACTACCACTAAGCTAGCAGCATATTTCTCAGCAGAAATTCTACAGACCAGGAGAAAGTGAAATGTATATTCAAAGAGTTGAATGATAAAAGTTGCCTGCCTAGAATACTTTCCAGCTGTTATCTTTCAAATATGAATGAAAAAATAAAAGCTTTCCCAGAAAAACAAGATCTAATGGAATTTATCAACACTAGACTTGCCTTACAAGAAATGCTGAGAGGAATTCTTCAAGCTCAAATGAAAAGACACTAATCAGCAACATAAAAACATATGAAGAAGCCATCTTTCTCAGGCAGAGCACATGCCTCCATGTGACATCAGCTGGAGGTGGGGAGAGCAATAGCCCGGCCTTCTGGGATCCATCTTGCCCCACCCTGTGAAGCTTATACTTGTCTGAGGAATAAAGCCAGAGCTTTTTCAGTGACTCAGCCTAACAGGCAACTTGCAGGGGAAGGAGAGATGGATCTCTGGGTTCTTTGAGATTTTGGTGACCTGCCCCCAGGCCCAGTGCTGGTAAAAGCCAGACTTCGTGCACAGCTTGGTTCTTGCCACATGCATCAGGCCCAGCAGAGGTGGTCACAATATGTGGATCACTGATAGCTCCTAAAGGTTGCCAGAGCTAGTCACAGACAGCACCTGCCATTAGCCTGTTTCAGAGTCACCCCCAAGAGGCCCAGACCAATAAACTCTGTGTCCAGCTTCAGACAACAGAGCAGGAGCCAATAAGTTTCTCAAGCAGCACATCCAAGGGGCGATCTCAACAGGCACCAAACCCTGCTGAGGTGAATTCTGCTTTATATGCTCAGCACCTGCACAGCAGCTTGCATGCCATGTTGGAGGTCGAGCCTCACAGTCAGCCAGCCTCAATCTCATGCACAAAATAGCAATCAAGACTCAATTACAAAAGGAGGGCCAACATAACCCACACAAGGAACACTCCTAAAGCAGGTGATCAGGGAGACTGTGCCAAAAGACACCTACTACATAAGACCACCCTAGCAAGCCTGGGAGTCTTAGCAGATCTACCTAATACATAGAAACAAACACAAAGATGCAGCCAAAGGGGAGAGACAAAGAAAGAGGCCCAAATGACAGAACAGAAGAAATATTCAGGAAAAAAAAGAGCTAAATTAAGTGGAGGCAAACAGTTTATCAGGTAAAGAGTTCAAAGTAATGATTATAAGGAGGCTCAATAATTTGTAAAAGGATATAGAAACCATAAAAGAGGGCCAGTAGAAATGAAGAATGAAATACACTGGAAGAAATAAACAGGTTGGATGAAGCAAAGGATCAAATCAGCTATTTGGAAGACAAGGTAGAAAAAAAAACAATCAGAGCAGCAAAAAATAAAATGAATGAAGATAGTTTAAGGGACCTTTGGGAGAACATGAAGTGCAACAATATCCATATCAGAGGGGTACCAGAACAAGAAGAGAGTGGGCAAGAGATTGAGAGCCAATTTAACCAGGTGAAGGAAAAAGACACACAGGTCCAAGAAGCATAGAGAGTCCCAAACAAGATGGACCCACAGAGGTCCATACCAAGACACATCATAATTAAAATGGCAAAGTTTAAAAACAAAGATAAAATCTTAAGTCACAAGGGAAAGGCAGTTAGTTACCTACAAGGCAGTTCTCATAAAGCTGTCAGTTGATTTCTCAAGAGAAACATTTCAGGCCACAAGGGACTGGCATTAAATATTGAAACAAATGAAAAGCAAAGACCTACAAAAAAGGCTACTTTACCCAGCAAGTCTATCATTTGATATTGAAGGAGAAATAAAGAGCTTCTCCGACAAGACAAAGCTAAAGGAGTTTGTTACCACCAAACTAGTATTATAAAAAATGTCAAAGGGCTAGTAAAGAGGAGGAGGAAGAGAAGGAGGAGGGGGGAGGAGGACGAGGAGAAGGAGGAGGAGAAAGAGGAGGAGGAGGAGGAGGAGGAGGAGGATGTTTAAAAATAAAATGGCAATAAATACTTATGTATCAATAATCACTTTAAATGTAAATGGCTTAAATACTCCAATCAAATTGCATAGGGTAGCTGAATGGATAAGGAAACAACTCCCATATATATGCTGTCTGCAAGAGACCCACCTCAGAGGAGATGGGAAAGGTATTTCATGCAAATGGAATTTTTTTTTAAAGCTGGGCTGACAATACTTATTATATCTAACAAAATAGACTTTAAAGACAAAGCTATAGTAAAAGACAAAGAAGAACACTACATAATGATAAAGGGAGAAATCTAACAAGACAATATAATCTTTGTAAGCATGTATGCACCTAACACAGGAGCACCTAAATATGTCAGATCTTTGTAACAAAAAGGAAGAAGTTGACGGTAATAGAGTCATAGTAGGGAATTTCAACACTCCATTGACATCAATGGATAGATCTTCCAGACAGAAATCAACAAGGAGACACTGGCCTTAAATGACACACTAGATTCAATAGATTTAACTGATATCATTATAGCATTTCACCCAAAAGCAGCAGAATATGCATTCTCTTCAAGTGCACCTGGAACATTTTCTAGGATAGACCACATGTTGGGACACAAAACAAGTTTCAATAAATGTAAGAGCCTTGTCTGGTGTAACCCCATTTATTGGAGCACCATCCCCAACACTAAAAGGATGTAGGTTCAACTCCCCGTCAGGGCACATACCTGTGGGTTCTAATCCTCCTCAGGGTGCATGTGGGAGGCAATCAATTGATGTTTCACACATCGAAGTTTCTCTCCAGCTCTTTCTCTCCCTTCTCCTCTAAGATTAGTGAACATAACCTCAGGTGAAGATTAAAAAGAAATAAATAGCCCTGGGCAGTGTGGCTCAATTGGTTGGAGCATCATCCAGTGCACCAAAAGGTGGGGGGTCAATTCCCAGTCAGGGCAAATACCACGGTTGCAGGTTCGATCAATCCCCAGTCAGGGTGCATGCGGGATGCAATTGATTAATGTTTCTCTCTCACATTGATGTTTCTCCTTTCTCTCTCTCTCTC
>NW_006298675.1:9420-10735 GCF_000327345.1 Myotis davidii | reverse complement strand
GATTTTAAAACAAAGGCTATAGCAAGAGACAAAGAAGAACACTACATAATGATAAAGGGAGAAATCTAACAAGGCAATATAATCTTTGTAAGCATGTATGCACCTAACACAGGAGCACCTAAATATGTCAGATCTTTGTAACAAAAAGGAAGAAGTTGACGGTAATAGAGTCATAGTAGGGAATTTCAACACTCCATTGACATCAATGGATAGATCTTCCAGACAGAAATCAACAAGGAGACACTGGCCTTAAATGACACACTAGATTCAATAGATTTAACTGATATCATTATAGCATTTCTCCCAAAAGCAGCAGAATATGCATTCTCTTCAAGTGCACCTGGAACATTTTCTAGGATAGACCACATGTTGGGACACAAAACAAGTTTCAATAAATGTAAGAGCCTTGTCTGGTGTAACCCCATTTATTGGAGCACCATCCCCAACACTAAAAGGATGTAGGTTCAACTCCCCGTCAGGGCACATACCTGTGGGTTCTAATCCTCCTCAGGGTGCATGTGGGAGGCAATCAATTGATGTTTCACACATCGAAGTTTCTCTCCAGCTCTTTCTCTCCCTTCTCCTCTAAGATTAGTGAACATAACCTCAGGTGAAGATTAAAAAGAAATAAATAGCCCTGGGCAGTGTGGCTCAATTGGTTGGAGCATCATCCAGTGCACCAAAAGGTGGGGGGTCAATTCCCAGTCAGGGCAAATACCACGGTTGCAGGTTCGATCAATCCCCAGTCAGGGTGCATGCGGGATGACAGAGGGAAGTCTGAAGACTCCACTGAAGCCTGGTCTCACAAGCCTGGGATGTTCATTACAGTCTCTCTCTCTCTCTCTCTCTCTCTCTCTCTCTCTCTCATTATATAAATATATCCTATCAAATTAAATAAATAATAAATATAAATAAATGTAAGAAGATTGAAATCATATCAAGCATCTCTGACCATAATTGTATGAAACCAGAAATCAACTGCAAGAAGAAAACTGGAAAACACCCAAAGACCTGTAAGCTAAATAATACAGTACTAAAAAATGAATGGGTTAACAATGAAATCAAGGAAGAAGTTACCTTAAACAAATGAAAATGAGGACACAGCAACCAAAAATCCATGGGACACAAAAAAAGCAGTCCTAAGAAGGAAATTCATAGCATTCCAGGCATATCTCAAAAAACAAGAAAAATCTTCCCTCCAAAATCTAACTTTATACTTAAAGGAACTTGTAAAAGAACAATAAAGTCCAAAGTGAATACAAATTAGGAAATAATAAATATCAGAGTGAAAAAAAAAAAAGTCTAACAAAACAAT
>NW_006298675.1:4453-9403 GCF_000327345.1 Myotis davidii | reverse complement strand
CAAAAAGGAAGAAGTTGACGGTAATAGAGTCATAGTAGGGAATTTTAACACACCATTGACATCAATGGATAGATCTTCCAGACAGAAATCAACAAGGAGACACTGGCCTTAAATGACACACTAAATTCAATAGATTTAACTGATATCATTATAGCATTTCACCCAAAAGCAGCAGAATATGCATTCTCTTCAAGTGCACCTGGAACATTTTCTAGGATAGACCACATGTTGGGACACAAAACAAGTTTCAATAAATGTAAGAGCCTTGTCTGGTGTAACCCCATTTATTGGAGCACCATCCCCAACACTAAAAGGATGTAGGTTCAACTCCCCGTCAGGGCACATACCTGTGGGTTCTAATCCTCCTCAGGGTGCATGTGGGAGGCAATCAATTGATGTTTCACACATCGAAGTTTCTCTCCAGCTCTTTCTCTCCCTTCTCCTCTAAGATTAGTGAACATAACCTCAGGTGAAGATTAAAAAGAAATAAATAGCCCTGGGCAGTGTGGCTCAATTGGTTGGAGCATCATCCAGTGCACCAAAAGGTGGGGGGTCGAGAAATCCTCTAGACAAAAAAAAATCAGCAAAGAAACAACAATCCTAAATGACTCACTAGATCAGATGGACTTAATTGAATCTTCAGAACATTTCACCCCAAAGTCATGGAATACACATTCTTCTCAAGTGCACATGGGACATTTTCGAAGATAGACCACATATTGGGTCACAGGCAAAGTCTCTCCAAATGTAAGAAGATTGAAATCATATCAAGCATCTCTGACCATAATTGTATGAAACCAGAAATCAACTGCAAGAAGAAAACTGGAAAACACCCAAAGACCTGTAAGCTAAATAATACAGTACTAAAAAATGAATGGGTTAACAATGAAATCAAGGAAGAAGTTACCTTAAACAAATGAAAATGAGGACACAGCAACCAAAAATCCATGGGACACAAAAAAAGCAGTCCTAAGAAGGAAATTCATAGCATTCCAGGCATATCTCAAAAAACAAGAAAAATCTTCCCTCCAAAATCTAACTTTATACTTAAAGGAACTTGTAAAAGAACAATAAAGTCCAAAGTGAATACAAATTAGGAAATAATAAATATCAGAGTGAAAAAAAACAAGTCTAACAAAACAATAAAAAAGATCAATTAAACCAAAAGCAAACCTTAAACCAGCTTATTAAGAGAGAGAGGACTCAAATAAATAAAATCAGAAATGAAAGATAAGAAGTAAAAACTGACAAAAGAAATTTAAAGGATTGTAAGACAATATTATGAACAACTATACAACAAATTGAATGATCTGGACAAAATGGATAAATTTCTAGAAACATATAATCTTCCAAAACTGACTCAGGAAGAATCAGAGAATCTGAATAGACAGATGACAATTAGTAAAATTGAAGCAGTAATCAAAAAACTCCCAAAAAACAATAGTCTTGGACTGGGTGGCTTAGCAGGTGAATTTTACCAAATATTTAGACAAGAAATAAACACCTACCCTTCTCAAACTCTGCCAAAATATTCAAGAGAAAGGAAGACTCCCAAGCTCATTTTACAAGGCTAACATTATCATAATTTCAAAGTCAGATAAAGAAAGACACTACAAAGAAAGGGAATTACAGACCAAGATACCCGATGTATATAGATGCTGAAATCCTCAACAAAATATTAGCAAACTGGATCCAAGAATATATTTTAAAAATCATATAACATGACCAAGTGGGACTTATTTTGGGGATACAAGGCTGGTACAATATCTACAAACTAAAAAATGTGTTATATTACATAAACAAATTGCGAGACAAAAATGACATGATCATATCAATAGATGCAAAAAAAAGCATTTTATGAAATCCAACACCCATTTTTTATTTTAAAAAACTCAACAAAGTGGGAATAGAGGGATCATATCTCAACCTAATAAAGGCCATATATGACAAATCTACATACTCAATGAGCAAAAACTAAAGCCATTTCCCCTAAAAACTGGAGCAAAACAAGGTTGTCCACTTTCACCACTTTTATTCAACATAGTAGTAGAAGTACTAGCCTCAGTGATCAGACAAGAAGAAAAAATAAAAGGCATCCAAGTTAGAAAAGAAGTTATAAAACTGCCATTACTTTCAGATGACATGTTATTGTACATAGAAAATTCAAAAGATTCTACCAAAAAACTACCAAATTTAATAAACGATTTTGGCAATGAAGCAGGATACAAAATTAACACCCAGAAATCGTTGACACTTTAATGAACACTCAGAAAGAGAAACTAGAAAAGGCATACTTCACAGATCTAGAACAAACACTCTAAAAATTTATTTGGAACCAGAAAAAGAGGCAAATAGCTGCAGCAATCCTGAGAAAGAAGAAAAAGTTGGAGGGATCATAAGAGCAGATATTAAGTTATATTACAAAGCCACTATAATTAAAACAACCTGGTATTGGCTCAGAAACAGACAAATAGATCAATGGAACAAAACAGAGAACTCAGGTATCAACCCAAGCCATTATGCTCAATTAATCTTTGATAAAGGAGGCAAGAGTATACAATAGAATAAAGACAGTCTCTTCATAAATGGTGCTAAGATAATTGGACAGCTACATGTAAAAAAATGAAACTAGACCATCAACTTACACCATACACAAGAATAAACTAAAAATGGATAAAAGATTTAAAGTCATGAAACCATAAAAATTCTTGAAGAAAACACAGTCAGTAAAATATCAGACTGTTATGTAGCAAAATTTTCACTGATACAATGCCCAGTGCAAGAGAAACAAAGGAAAAAATAAACAAATGAACAAATAAACACATCAAAATAAGAAGCTTCTGCACAGCAAAAGAAATCAGCATCAAAATTAAAAGGGAACCCACTGTATGGGAGAACATATTTTCCACTAATACACCTGATAAGGGGTTAATATCCAAAATATACAGTGTGCTCATACAAATCAACAAAAAGAAAACAAATAACCCAATTTTTTAAAAAATGGACAGAAGACCTAAATAGACACCTCTACAAAGTGGACATACAAATGGCCAAGAGACATATGAAAAAAAAAATACTCAGAGTCACTAATTATCACACCTGTCAGAATAGCTATCATCAATAAAACACAAACAACAAGTGCTGGTGAGGATGTGGAGAAATGGGAACACTAGTTTACTGCTGGTGGGACTACAGACTGGTGCAGCCACCATTGAAAACAGTATGGAGTTTCCTCAAAAAATTAAAAATGGAACTTCCATTTGAGCCAGCAATACCACAGCATGAATGGACCTGGAGAGCATTGTGCTAAGCGAAATAAGTCAGTCAGAGAAAGACAAGTATCACATGATCTCATTCATATGTGGAATCTAAAGAACAAAATAAATTAGGAACAAATTGGTTCAGAGTCATAGAGGCCCAGTGCACAAAATTGGTGCATGGGGAGGGGATCCCTCAATACAGCCTGCACCCTCTCCAATCCAGGACACCTAGGGGAATGTCCAACTGCCGGTTTAGGCCCAATCCCGCAGGGATCATCCTTCTTGCAATCCGGGACCGCTGGCTCCTAACCTCTCACCTGCCTGCCTGCTTGATTGCCCCTAACCATCTCTGCTTGCTGGTCTAATTGTCCCCTAACTGCTCCCCTGCTGGCCTGGTTGCCCCCTAACTGTCCAGAAGGAAGTCGGATGTCCAGAAGATGTTACCCTTTTATTAGTATAGATTGTCCTTACATTGGCAATCATATTACTATATGTAAATGTGTCAAGTTAATGTGCTGTTCACCTTAAATGTGCAAATATATTTCAATAAAGGTGTTTAAATAAAACAGCTAAAGGACAAGAGCAGTGGAAGTTGCCCACATTTAAATAAATGGAACTTAAATGCATGACACAAATTCTACCCAGTGCAAAGACTTATGGGATGGAAAATATAGGAAATCCCAGTATCCACTGATGTGTTTGTCTTTCTCTTTCAGTTGACGATTCTGGAAAAATCAGTAAGTTTGAATCATTTCCTTACCTTACCAATTATTGTATCCAGGACCCTTGAGATTTTGTTTCCAAATTTTTTTGTATTCCACATTCTTCTAACTTAGTCATTATTTCTTAAATTATATTCTCATACTTTGATTCTCTCTTATCTATGTTTATTTTATAACAAAATAGAATGGTCTTATATTTTATTTGGGCTATTTACTAACAAAGATTGTTGGCATATATTCCCATCAAGTCTACCCACAAGATAGCCTGTTTTCCTTGTGCTATAATCTGGCAATGAATAATTTTTACTAAAAAGAAAATCCTCTAAAACTGATGTGAAGAATAGATGTCAGTCATCTACTGATGGGCACATGGGCTGTTTCCAGAACTGAGCTATTGTAAATTGTGCTGCTATGAACATAGGGGAGCATACATTCTTTCTGATTGCTTCTTCAGGTTTCTTAGGACATATTCCTAGTGGTACATTTACACAATGGAATATTATGCAGCAGTAAAAATGCAGGATCTCTTACCCTTTGAGACAGCATGGAGAAACCTGGAGAGTATGTGAAATAAACCAGTCAGAGAAAGAGAAGTATCATGTGATCTCACTTATATGTGGAATCTAAAGAACAAAAACTGATGAACAAAATAGAGTCCAAGATAGAAGCATAGAACAGACTGTCAAATTTCAGAGGGAAGGTGTGTGGGGGAGTGAGGGGGGGAGATATTAACCAAAGAACTTGTATGCATATATGGACACAGACAATAGGGTGGAAAGGTCTGGAGGAGGGGGTGCAACAGGTGCAGTCTAGAAGGAGTCATTGGGGAAGGGAAGGGGACATTTGTAATACTTTCAACAATAAAGATTAATAAAAGATATATATTAGCTATGTATGTAAAAAAGAATAGGTGTCAGGACAAGACACAATTTTGACAATTGACCAACAACACACATTTTCAAACTGAT